>NC_046665.1:62326699-62337016 GCF_010883055.1 Belonocnema kinseyi
ACACCATTACACTCCTGAGACAAAGGAACAATCCAAACAGTGGATTTCCACAGGCGAACCAGCTCCAAAGAAGGCAAAGACCGTAAAGTCAGCTGGTAAGGACTTATTGAACTACCCTCGTAATTATCAGTTGATATAAAATTTGTGATAATAAAGTTTCTGTGTTAAGGAAGTTTCCTGTACATTTGAGATTTCTAGAGACTTAGATTATTAAATTTTTACCATTAATGTTACCTCTACTCTCCGTTTATAAAGTCTAAAAATATTTTGCTATACGAATACATTTAACACCAAATTGAGAATATGCTACTAAAAATAACGAAACTTTGATTTTGCAACGATCCACAGTGGGGTGAAATCGGAAAACGAGGTTCAAAATGACATTTAGAACGCAATTATGCACCGATTTTAGATTTTTGTTTGCAAAACTCAGGACTAGATTTTTCAGAAAATGGTGAGAGTAGATCTTTCATTTTTATATGTTTATTTAATTTTTATTTTAAAGCAAACAGCGAAAAAATGTCAATTTTTTTTATTTCATTTTTTATTTTCTACACAAAATTTTTCTTATACCTTTCGTCCCTTAGATTTAATACACAGGGTCATAAGAAAAATAAAAATTTTAACTTGTATAGTTTATTGTTATAAACAAATTGTATAACCAAATACTCGACATTAGGGGTTATTCGTCTTCTAAGTATATTTTTGCTCTGAAATGGCTTGCTTTTATCGTTAGAATGATACGTGAACATTACAATTTAAGATTAAATGTTATTTGTTTATTTTATGAACAAATTATATAAATTAATGCACATTTTGGCGGTTTTTGGGTGAAAAGAAACAGTTTTTGTTTCAACCTTGTGGCAATTTTGTTGCCAGTGATGTTTTCTGAACAATGTTTTGCCACCTATCAATATTGGTTCATTTTATAAACAAATTATATACACAAATGCAAATTTTTGGCGTTTTAAGAGGAAACAAACCGTTTATTTCTTTGATCTTGCTGAAATTATATTGCCAATAATAATTTCTGAAAAATTGTTTGCCACCCATCTATATTTGTTTAATTCATAAACAATTTATATAAACAAATGTATATTTTGTTTTTTAAACGAAAAGAAATTATTTTTTTCTGACCTTCCTGAAATTATATTGCCAATGATGTTTTCTGAACAAATTTCGTAATGAATTAATATTGGCTTATGTTATGAACAAATGAATTCAATAAACTCACACATAAGTCGTTTTTAAGCGAAAAGATATCGTTTTTTCTTCTGATGTTCTGATGAACAAATGTACATTGCAGATATTTATAGGCAGAAAGAAATCGTTCTTCTTTTATTATTTTTCAAATTATATTGACAATAAATTTGCTATATGAAATTTTGTTATGCCTCACTATTTCTTTACTTTAAAAGCAAATTAGTTAAACAAATGCACATTCTAAGCATTTACAGGCAGAAAAAAATCGTTCTTTCATCTAGTCTGGTTGAAATTATATTGTGAATGATGTTCTTCGACCAAATTTTTCGATAAAATAGAATTCGTAAAATTTAAAAACAAATTGTATAAAAACTGCACATCAGGCGTTTCTAAGCAGAAAAACAATTTTCTTTCTTGGTGAAATTAGGTTGGCAATGTTTTTAGGTGAACTCTTGCCGAACAATACAATTTATAAAATTTATAAGCAATTAAAGTGAACAAATAGACATTCTATATATTAGAGTAAGTAGAAGAATCGGAATGCTTTTTTAGCGTGAGTTTACAAAGTTTTTACAGAAAACATCATTGTCAAGATAATTTCAGAATGTTCCAAGGGAAAAAAACGATTTCTTTTAATTTACAAACGCCGAAAATGTGCATTTATTTATACAATTTGTTTATGAAGTAAACGGATATTGATGGGTGGTAAAATTTTGGTTCAGAAAACATCAATGGCTATATAATTTTAGCAAGGCCCGAAAAAAAGCGATTTCTTTTTGCTTAAAAACGGCCAAAATGTGAATTTGTTTATAGAATAAAAAAATAATGATAGGTTGCACATTTTTTTTAGAAAACATTATCAATATAATTTCAGCAAGGTCAGAAGAAAAAACGATTTTTTTCGCTTAAAAACGCTTAAAATGTGCATTTGTTTACATAATTTGTTTATCAGATAAACAAATAACATTCAATTTTTAATTTTAATGTCTATGTATCATCTTAACGATGACAGCAAGCGATATCAGAGCAGAAATATACTTGAAGACGAATCACCAATAATGTCGAGTATTTGCTAATGCAATTTGTTTAAAACAATGAACTGAGCAAGTTAACCATTTTTTATCTTTTTTATACCCCTGCGCATTAAATTCAAGTGACAAGAAGTATTAAAAAAATATTGTCCAGAAGTTGAAAAAAAGAAATTTAAAAAATCAACATTTTTTTCGCTCTTTGCATTAAAGTGAAAATAAAATAAACAAAAGAATTAAAAATCTACTTCCAATATTTGCTGAAAAATTCAGTCCTGAATTTTTCAACAATAAAAAATCTAAAATCGGTGCATAATTGCGTTCTACATGTAATTTTGAACCTCGTTTTCCGATTTAACTGCATTTGTGCGATTTACCGACCTAGCTTTTATTCTCAAGCGTACTTTTTTATTAGATTCAATATTAAATTTTCTTAAGTATTATGTTTTCAATTATTCAAATTACAAGCTTTGCAGAGCAAGTTATTAAATTTAAACTAAATTTTACCAGAGGATATCCATTTCTTTAATTTCAAACTAAATTTCCATTTAGTTCAAAACAGAAGCAAACAAATTTATAACTTGCCAAAACGTATAAAAAAGGTCCTGTTCTGGTAATTTTATTCGTAAAAGGTATTACTAAAAATAAAAAATAAAAATCAGGTGAAACAATTCCATACTTCTGTCCCACAAAATTCGTACCAACGCTGGTAAAAATATCGAAAGAATAAAATCGAACTTTTCTAGTACTTTTGTCCCAAAAATTAATTGCGGCCTGTAAAAATTAAAATTAAATTTTGTGAAACCTTTCTGGTACTTTTGTCCTAAAAAATACACCTCAAAATAAAAAAAATAATACTTAGGTGGGACTTTTTTTTATACATAAGCCCTAGAAAACTCCCACCAGAATTTGTATAAATTTCGCAAAAAAAAATATATATAATAGAACTTTTCTAGTACTTTGTCACAATCTAGACTCTTAAAGAATTGCAGGAAGTCAACGAAAGTAAACAATAAAAGCTCTGATTGTGGGTTAAGGCCTGAAATTTGAAAAAAATTTCAAATGTAAAATATTAAAAATTATACAATGCTTTTATATCAGGATTTGTACAATTTAAATATGAATACTTGAAAGCATTTTATTTAGGAACTATAGTATTCAAAATTTAATAAGGTTCAATTTTAGAAATTTTTTAGCTTAAACAGTCAAATTGAAATACGCGTAATTCTAATGTATACCAATAACTAAAAATTGTAAATTCAAATAAAAATTTGAGACAAAAAATTTCAAAACAAGCAACGTGAAAACCATAGAAAAGCTTCAAACGTAAAATGATAAATAAGTGCAGCAACGAAGGCCTCCATCCGAGTATAACCCAGACAATCGCTGCCTAACTTCCGTGATCGAACGAGAAGCCTTCAAAAAATTCCCTGTGTCTAAGCAGACAATTGAAAGTCGGAAAGCTTTTATTTTAGAATAAACTCAATACGAATCTTCTAACCTTTGAAAAATGATAGCGCCATTGAGAATGAAGATAAAATATTGTTAATAAAACCTTTGGAAAGCTTATTGAATTCTATTAAAAATTAACCCTAGGCGAACTAATTTAGCTTCGTGTAAACTATATTATCACGTTAAAAATATAACACTAAAATTTCCATTTTTATGTTAAGTACGAAATTTCTTAAAGATTGAAATCAATGTTTTGTCTTTCTCAACGGATAATTCAATTCTTACAAGGAGGATGACTTCAATTAGGGCTCGCTTGACGCAGGATTTAATCATGTTTTTAACAGGATGTCAAAAATGTCGGTTTCTACATTGTGAACAGCGATATCATTTTACAAAGTTGAGGCTAATTTTTTGTAGGTCACCGGGGTTGTGGTCATATACTAGCCAATTAGTAGCGGCTGATATTATTGGCCAGTAGTATACTAATTCAAATTATTGTTATAAAAATATAAGTTACAGCACAGGAAAAAGTAAAAAAAAAAAACAATTTTCTCCATACATATTCAATTTTTCCTTTTGTTTCTTTCTCAAGATCCAAATGTAAAAGCAGAATGACAAACTAGAAGTCATGTGGAAGTCAAGGTGCAAACTAGAACAGCGAAAAATTTGATTACAGTTTCTTGTCCAATAAACAGAGCGGATAAATCGATTTTTGGGTTGATACCCATGGCTTCTCGCTTGTGAAACGACTAAAAGCAATTTCACTTGTAAATTTGGCGACATGAGTCATCGAATGCAATGCGCGCCGATGGAAAGGTTTGGAACTCTACCAGTCTGTTTAGTCCATTTTGTTTGCGAACCGATGGACATTGAGCCGTGTGACATGATACCTGAATGATAATATTTTTCTGCATCTATATCACTTTCTATATCTATATCAATTTCATTATGGTAGTTGTCAATTCAAAAATTCAGTCTCGGGGGGAAGCAGTTTTCAATGATTTTACGAATTGAAATGATACTAACAGTTATTTCCTTTGAAATAAAAAACATTTCTTTTGTGATAAGAAGTTTGAAGCATACAAAAATTAATATTTAACAATAGCTATCTTAGCTGAATTTGTTGTTATTGTCGCTTCTTATCAATTTTTTTAAAATGGTTAAATTTCAATCAATCAGGGCTCATTTCTGGACGAAAAATTTCCTGAAACTTTGCTGGTTTTCATTTTAAATTTAAGTAAATGATTTTTAAATACAATTGTTTATTTAAACAAATTTTCCTTCAAAAAAACTGTTTTAACGATTTCAGAGATCAAAAAGGTTATTTTCAAAATTGGAAAAAGTAGAGTTGTAGAGAATGTTTTAAAATACATCGTTAAAAATCATTTCTCTTAATTAAAATGACGCCTTTAGTAACATTCTTTTGTCTCGAAAAATCATAGAAAAACTATTTTATTGCAGATGTCTGAACTGAATAACTAAAATATCCGATCAGATGGAAATTCCTGAATATAAGGTCAACTAGTTATTCCTTTGAAACTCTAATTCAATTAATTTGTATTCAAACATGCTTTTGCAAAATTAAGAGCTCTTGAATTGAGATTATAAAGTTCGGAGCAAACTTCAAAGGCTTTGAAATAAGGAAAGCTCTTGAAAATTAAAATTTCAGTTAACCTTATTCAAGAGCCACTTTTAGGTTTTAGAACGAAAAAAATATAATCAAATTTTGCGTCCTTTTTCAATTTTGATTATTATATTATTAAATGAAGTGAAAATGGAATCGTTATGTAATGATAAAAACGATGTTAAATGGTTGTACCAGCCCTAAAAATCTTACGTATAAGTGAAAGCAAATTTTACTGCAATAAAAATTAAGATAACTAAGTCTTCGGATCACTTCTAAAAATTTGCCCCTAAATACGACGCCGAAAGAAAAACACTTCAAATTTGCTAAAGCTTTAATTTTTGAGAGAAGAATAGAGAATAAAATAATACTTTTTCATCAGATTTACTGAAAAGCGTATATAGCATTTATAGAATTTCCTAAATTATGAAAACAAAGGGCGGCCGCAAAACTTCATTATCAAAATTCCCTTAGATTTCCCAGGTTTTCTCGTTGATAATTTTTCTTGAAATCATTTTTTAAGATCAAAATTAGAATCTTTTAACATTTCCTGTACATAGACACTTTTTAAAATAGAATTTAACAGTTAAAAATTTTTCATTTGTTATTCTTAGAATTGCCAATGCCCTTAATTTTACTAGTATTGGAGTGAATTTAGAGGAATTTAAGTAAATTAAAAAAATGGAAGAGAATTCAAAATATAATAATTAAGAAGGATTCGGGATAAATTTAATAAGAATTTAGGTTGAATTCTAAAGGAATTTAAATTAATTGCAAAAGAAAAATTTTTTTAATCTCTTCAAACCTTCAAAACCTTACGATATCCCTCACTGTCTGTAAATAAATTCTTTGAAATCCATTAAAATTTAATAAGATCTAGTAAAATTCTATGAAACGTATTATTTCTTGAGATTACAAAAAATTTATTAAAATACCTTGAAAGCTTAAAAAATCTCGTAAGATCTTTTAAATCCTCATTAATCTTATAAAATACTTTCTTATCTTTTCGAAAAAGAAGCTTTTCGATGTCGGTAAGGTAGGAATTTGTATCTAGAACGCAGCCTGATCATCTATTACATCTGACCAATATTTTCATTTAAAAAAGTGACTGCACTTAATTTATCCTAAAAAACTCATTAAAAAAAATTGACTAAATCCGACTATGCGGCCTTCCTGATTATTCTTGAGTCACTCAAGGTGCTTCTTACAGAAATTCCCTGACTTTTAAAATCTATTTTCCAAATCTCTGACTTTTCCCTAATGTGCAGGTTTTTCCTGAATTGCAGTCACTCTGAAATACTGGGAAAAGTTATATCTATTGAGAGGTAAGGATTCGGTCCTGTATCACATTTTTATCAAGAAGCATGACTTACCAGTCTGCTTCTCAGCAACTTTAAGGGTGAATCCCTCGAGGAGTGTGGGATCACTTCTGCCTTTGCCATTTACCGCATAGAGAAACATGTTCAGAACTTTTCCAGGCTCCAAGTCTTTGACCGTGAATGCTGGATTCTCTTTCGAAGTGACGTTTGCTTGGAGAACCCCAGTGTGTTGGTCGTACACTTCCAAAATGAAGCTTTGCACTTGACCGCCATCAAAGCCGGCAATACACTCGACTGAGAGTGAAACGGTTGTTTGGTTCGTGAGTGTACAGTTATGTGGAGCATCAGGCTTTCCTGTAAACAGTTTCCGAAGACAAAGACTTTTTAGTTCACCTTATTTTTTTCAGCTGGAATTCAAAGAGTTTCATTAGCAAACCTGCAAATATTTTTAACTTAACCTTTCTTATATTTAAATTTATATTTGGCGGGGAAAGAACTCTATTTTGGTCCTTCGTACCGGATCCCGTCTTGTAAAATTTTAATGATCTATCCCAGTACTCTTAGCTCTTGTCAAACAGTGATTGTAGATCCAGGTTTAAGTATCGGGCATTCTACTATTTATATTACTCGTTCTTTCGCTCGCAGAGTGAATAACCAAAAAAGACAATACAAGAAGAAACAGACTCTCATCTAATGAGCAAAATTTAGACCATAATATTTCCCCTAAAGATTCGACGCCCTTTTCGTATTTTATTACTCGCTTAGTTAAGGCACACCCATAATAGTCCAGTCAACGGGGAACAAATATCACTAAAAAAAAAATTAGTGAAAGTAGCATTTTTTCACAGATACGTTGGCAATGGCTTTATAAAGATATTGTAAAAAGTCCCCAAACATACGTGTACGGCAAAGTTCCGAAATTGTGGAAAGTGTTAAACAATAACATGATTTTTAAAATTACTCGAGAACGGTTGATTTTAGGTGGAATATGGTAATGTGAAAAAATGTTCATAATTTTATAGTGCACAAAAAAGGTTTTATCTATTGTGGACCTATTATCAACGGCTGTGCTATGAAATTGGATTAGCTGCACAATTATTTTATTTCTGAACAAATAAAATAAAATCTCAAATATCCTGAAAAAAACGTCGGAAATATATCAGGCGATTTGTACTGGAGCAAATGCAGGTTCCTGTTAACAAAAAAAACGACTGAGTCATTTGCATGACAAACTATCAGTATAAAATGAGCTCAACTTCAGTGTAGTATTTGATATGTTTAAGGGGATGCTTTTGAGATGAAACTTCTTGCAAGTGTTCCTCCATTTTCATACGATACATTTTCCAATTTGTAGATCAGAATAATAATATTTAGGGCATCTTTTGAAGCTTTAAACAAGTAAATTTCAAAATTTAAGCTATGATATCGGAAGCAGCGGTGATTATGAGTCCTAATGGCAGCAATGGGAGCGGGGGCGAGAACGGTTACCTCTTTCGATGATATTGAACCCTTCGAAATTTTTTTGCTCACTTTTCCCGACAATAGACTTGGCCTTTGGTTGGCCAAGACGTCACTGCAATGCAGGTTCTCAGTGAGGAAAATTTCAAAAATAAAAATAAAATTATAAAACAAAATTAATGCAATGCACATTAAGCCATCTGTTTATTTTTTGAAAAATATATTCTGCTTGATAATTTGAATAAGAGTAATTACAAACATCTCCTTAAGAACCTATAAAAAACCATAATTACAAAAATGAATTTTTTTTTCAAACGCAATGAATAAGACAATTAACAATAAATATAACATGATTTTGGAAATGTCTATAACTCGGATTAATTTATACTTTATTCCCTAAGCACTAAAAAATTGTGATGGAATTTACTTCACACGTAGAGGTTAAAAACTGTTCATCTTTTTACATCCTCATTTAGGGGTTAAATCTACTATGTCAAGATTCTTTTCGGTAATGTGAACAAAATTCTATTGAAGTAGACTGGGAAAATATGGCAGCTCCCGCAAAACACGTTTTTTAATATTGCTTGCGATGAGCATGATAACTCTGGGAGCGACTGTCTGCAATTCAAAATCCAATAGTACAAGTATTAGACTTGCTAAAGGTCTGATGGTTCCGGAAAATTAGGGAATTTCATGGAAAACATGATAGAGTTTGGGCGTTTTCGATAAAGTGAAACTATTTGTATTATTATCATTAAATACCGCAACTATTTAGTTGAAAATTAATCTGTGTTCGTTAAGGATTCAAATTATTTGGTTGAAAATCCTTTTTATTTCGCTGAATTCAACTATTTTTTGAATAAAATTAAAATCCTTTTTGATGAAAATATCAAATATTACGTTTTTCGTTAAAAAATTATCTTCTTTGGTTAATAATGCCATTACATAGTTGAAAGTGAAACTACTTTGTTTAAAATTAATTTATTTGGTTGATGACTGATCATCTTAGTTGATAAACATCTTTTTTAACATTTAATTACTTTCTTGGAAATTAAGATTTCTAGTTGACGAATTTTCTGGGTGATTATTTAATCTTCTAGGTGACTCATTGATTTTTTAGTTTAAAATTGCTTTAAAAATTCAAATATTTTATTGAAAATGCATGTATCTTGTGTAGAATCATCTTTTTGGTTGAAAATAAGTTTTTTCTAATTTACAATTCATTTCTTTAACTGAAATGTTACTGTTACAATTTTTTGTCGGAAATTGATCTTTTTAAATATAAATTTAATCTTTTTTGTTAAAAAATATACTAATTCGTTAAAAATTGAATTTCATTTAATTAAAAATTCATTTTTTACTGAAAATTTAACTATTCTATTTTTAGCTTAAAATCTGTTTGCTTTAGGTGAAAATTTGTTTTTTTTGTTAGAGGCGTACTCTCAATTGTTGAAAATTGATTTTTTCGGTTACAAATTAATTTCTTTGCTAGAAAATTAAACTATCTTGCTGAAAATGTCTTTATTGTGTTTTTTTTTTAACAATTTATTTTACTAACTGAAAATTTAACTATTTTATGTTTGGTTTAAAATTTATCTTTTCAGTTAAAAATTCATGTAATAATTATAATTTTTTAATAATTAATTATTTTATTTGAAAATAGACTCGATCTATTCCAATTTTTGTGCAAAAGTTCCCTTATTCTTTGATAGAAGCGTAATCTTTTTCGTTAAAAAATTATTTCTTTTGTAGGAAATTGAAGAGTACCATTTTTTTAACAACTCATCATTTATCTGGTTGAAAAGTAAATTTCCACTTAAAACAATCAATTGTCAATTAGAAATCTTAATTTTCAACAAATTAATTAAATTTTGAAAAGAATGTTTATCTAGTCTAAAATGTTTAAATAGTCATCAACCAAATAAATTAATTTTAAACAAAGTAGTTTCACTTTCAACTATGTAATGGAATTATTAACCAAAGAAGATAATTTTTTAACGAAAAACGTGATATTTGATATTTTAATCAGAAAGGATTTTAATTTTATTCAAAAAATAGTTGAATTCAGCGAAATAATTGAGAACCTGCATTGCAGTGACGTCACGGCCGCACAGTGGGGTGAAATCGGAATACGAGGTTCAAAATGACATTTAGAACGCAATTATGCACCGATTTTAGAATTTTTTTTTTTTGAAAAATTCAGAACTAAATTTTTCAGAAAATGGTGAGAGTA
>NC_046665.1:62337116-62355432 GCF_010883055.1 Belonocnema kinseyi
TCTCACCATTTTCTGAAAAATTTAGTTCTGAATTTTTCAAAAAAAAAAATTCTAAAATCGGTGCATAATTGCGTTCTAAATGTCATTTTGAACCTCGTTTTCTGATTTCACCCCACTGTGCTGCCAGCCGAAGGCCAAGTCTATTGTCGGGAAAAATGAGCAAAAAAATTTCGAAGGGTTCAATATCATCGAAAGAGGTAACCGATCTCGCCCCCGCTCCCATTGCTGCCATTAGGACTCATAATCACCGCTGCTTCCGATATCATAGCTTAAATTTTGAAATTTACTTGTTTAAAGCTTCAAAAGAGGCCCTAAATATTATTATTCTGACCTACATATTGGAAAATGTATCGTATGAAAATGGAGGAACACTTGCAAGAAGTTTCATCTCAAAAGCATCCCCTTAAACATATCAAATACTACACTGAAGCTGAGCTCATTTTATACTGATAGTTTGTCATGCAAATGACTTGGTCGTTTTTTTTGTTAACAGGAACCTGCATTTGCTCCAGTACAAATCGCCTGATATATTTCCGACGTTTTTTCCAGGATATTTGAGATTTTATTTTATTTGTTCAGAAATAAAATAATTGTGCAGCTAATCCAATTTCATAGCACAGCCGTTGATAATAGGTCCACAATAGATAAAACCTTTTTTGTGCACTATAAAATTATGAACATTTTTTCACATCACCATATTCCACCTAAAATCAACCGTTCTAGAGTAATTTTAAAAAACATGTTATTGTTTAACACTTTCCACAATTTCGGAACTTTGCCGTACACGTATGTTTGGGAACTTTTTACAATATCTTTATAAAGCCATTGCCAACGTATCTGTGAAAAAAAATGCTACTTTTACGAATTTTTTTCTCAAATCCTTCATTGACTGGACTATAAGGCTTGGCGGGAAATATGTTTAAAACGCATTGGCGGATTATTCGCGTATTTTCTCGCGCACGCCAATCTAATACCACGTTTACGGCGCTTACTAGACATCGAGGTAATGAAAGGGAGAGGCACTTGGTGAGCAAAGGCGTTTGGTGACAGACAGGTGCTTGGTGGAAAAGGCCTTTTCAGAGAGCCTACTGTATGTGCGGATGTAAAAATACAGATATAGAGAGCAGTTACGTACCGACAGGAATGATATGAAATGTGCAGGCGTTCTTTTGTTGTCCCGCAGTATTGCTGGCCCAGCAAAGAACGGTGCCATAGTCCATTTCGTTGACGGGTCTGTAGGTGAGAACACTTTGGGTGTGACGAGTCGAATCCTTGTATCGAGCTTGGGGTACATCTACCATCTCCTCAGTGTTGTTGAAAGCCCACCGGAAGCTGTCGGGAGGTGGGTATGCTTCTACTTTGCAAATGACCTTGGCGTCTTCGTGTCGAGCTACACCGTAAATCCGCTTTTGGTCCGGTACGCAAATCGGCTTATCTGAAAAGTTACCACAATTCTACTTGTGATGCTCACTTCTTCTAGACTTACTTTTTAGTAAACTGTCCCGTCCATCTTACGCGTGAGAAAAATTCCGAGTTGTGTATAATAGAATAGGGTCTTTTAAGTTGAATAGAGAATTCGTGCTACTAAACCCAACTTACAAGACTTTAGAACGACTCTGAAGGACATGCTCCATTGGATAACTGGACTGGACATTTTTCAAATAGAGAAAAGCTTATAAAAGCTTTTTTCACAAATAATTCTGAAATTTTCGAGGTAGATTTTTTTGTAGAAAATTCGTATTTTTGACTTAAAATTTCAACAGTTTGGTAGAAAATTCAACTACTTACTTGAAATTGAACCATTTGGCTGAAGATTAACTTTTTTGTTGAAATTTCATATTTTCGTGTTTTAAACTCAAATGCTACGTACGAAGTTCGTTTTTTTTCGCCTTGAAAATTCGGTAGTTTAGTTTTTTTTATTTTTTTGGGTACAAACGCAGCTTTTTTAAGCAAATTCATCTATTTGGTTGAAAATTAATTTTTTGGTTGAAAATCTATATATTCGCATTAAACATTCAACTGCTTTGTACAATATATTTTGTCTTTGGCTTGCAATTTTAACAGCTTGGTAGAAAATTCCACTTTTGGGTTGAAAAATTAACTGTTTGGTTGAAAATTCAAAAGTTTTGTCAAAAATTCGTCTAAATTGTTTAAAGATCCATTTCTTTTCGTATAAATTTAATCATTCTTGAATGAAAATGCTATTTTTTGTATAAAATAAATCGCTTGTGGTTGAAGATTCACCTAATTTTTTAAGAATTCGTCTCTTCAACTACCACTGCTACATTTTTCGTCGAGAATTCATGTTTAGAGTGGGACTACTTTGTTAAAATTTAATTTTTCGTTTGATAAAAATTATTTTTTCAAATTGAAAATTTAGCTGTTCCATTTTCGGTTAAAAATTTCGGTATTTTTTTCCAACTTGGTATGTTTTTGTATAAAATTAAAATTCTTGACTAAAAATTCAGCTCACTCATTAAAAATCGATGTATTTTGTAAAAAATTCATCTTTATTGGTGATCTTTAAATTACAAATTTTTAAATTTTAGCACATTGATCTTTGAAAATTAAATAATTAGGCTCACTGTCATTGACACCATAAAAATAGAAAAATTTCAATTATAAAAATTTAGAATTTAAGCATTCTAAAAATACCTTTAAAATGAAGGAACTTTAAATGGATAACATTAAAAATTTCTACTTCGGTATGTTGAAAATTAAATTTATCCAAAACCTTTTTATGCCAATTTAAATCATTATCAATTTCAGATAATTCCGTTGTTATCTATTTTTATTTCAGACCACACATTTCTTCAAAATAAAAATAAAATAAAAATTCAGAATCGTTTCTCTAACCCTTTATTTATGATTATTGTTAATTCATGAATTTTTTAAAATCTTTAACTAAAAATCGGGCAATTTTAAGTTATTCTATTGAAAAGAAAAAGAATACAAAACACGATCTCTATGAATATACTGTTTAAATGGCACAATTTTAGGCCTTTCACTTTAAAACTATTTTTATTTTTAAGTTGAGTTTGAAACGTTCAATATTTCTGAATATTTACAAACAAAAAAATTGAATTTTGAATGTCTAGTTCTGAAATTTTTTTATTTTTAAAGCTTGAAACTGACAACATTATTTTATTAATTTGCCATTATTTAAATCTGAAATTAATTAATACTAAATTTTACAATTTTGAAATATTTAACAGTAAACCTGTCCTAAAATTTTTAGCATTTCAATTGGAAACTACAAAGTCGTGAAATTAAAAACCTCCAGATATTGAGAAATTTGAAACAAAATACTTTCGAAATTAAAACTTTGAAGCAAAAAACTTCCACTACATAAAATTCAAATATCTCGTAATCGACTATTTCTCTAATTAAAATCCAAAATAACACCTAATTTTAATACACCATTGCATTCCATTTCCGACTCATTTAAAAAATATGAAGTTGCTAATACGTTTTTTAATCAGTCTCGCCTCGCATGTACTCGAAAAAACAATGAAAATAAAAACTAGTGAAATAAAGAAACGTGGAATAACAATACGCACAAGAAGCCTAGCGTAGATTCATGGAAAGTGTAATTGTATTCTCATTGTTCTTCTTACTCTGCTCATTTTCCTCGTGTACAAACATACCTTGTGATTGCAGAAGGAGCAACAAAGGGCTAATTTTAACTACTCCAGAGAAAAAAAATATGGAGAAAAGGGAAAAAAAACATCAAGAGAGAAAAAAAGTTGCATGGGCGAGCAATGTACAGAAAGAGAAAAAAGTAGAGTCAGTTACGAGCATTTATTAAAACTACGAAGTTTGGCACGGATGAAGGGGTTACCGGGATGACTATGGTCACTTTTACCTCGGAAGATCGATGGACATTATTTCCTCGCTTGCTCGAATAGTTTCGGTTTGAAATAATTTGTCGATTCGGTTGCAATTTTTTCGGTTACTTTTTTATTACAAAACAGAACGAATCGACGTCCAATCAGTCGAGGTTACATATCAGCCACTCTAGGGATTTTTCTAGTTAAAAGTTCTAACGAACGATCTATAAACAAAGCAGGAATATTTAAAACACGATATTTTAAGTTTAAGCGAATTGTTGCATATTCTATCAATAAAGATAATCTTTCAACCACATAGTCGAATTTTGAAACGAAAAAGATTTAACTTCTACCAAGTACAAATGCATTTTTCGAAATAATTGCATTTGTTAAAAGAAGTTTGAATTTTGAATTCAAACGGACGGATTTTCTGTGTCAATTAACAAATAACAGTTGAATTTAAACATAACAGTTAAATTTTTGATTCGAAAAGATGACTTTTTAACAAAATACTTAAAGTTTTGACAAAATAATTAAATTTTCAACAAAATAGTTTTATTTTCTATCAAATACCCAAATTTTCTACCCACAAGGATAATTTTTCAACCAAATAGTCGCATTTTCAAACAAAAAAGATTTTACATGAACTCAAAACCGTTGCCTTCTCGAAAAAAATTTAAGTTTCAAGATAAAAAACATTTGACTTTTAAGCACAAAAAGATGAATTTTCAACACAAATTCTTATTTTGAAGTAAGGAAAATTATTTCTCAACTGAATACTTGAATTTTGAGAAAAAAGGAATTAATTTTTAACAAAACAGTAACATTTCAACAAAATACAATCTCTAAGAAACTAATAAATTTTTCAAAAGAACAGTTCAATTTTCAAACAAAGAGATAAATTTTTAACTGAACAGCTGAGTAAGGCTAATGTACTCAATTGTTAGAGTAGGTTAAGGAAAACTTCAGGCTTTGAGAAAGAAATTAATGTCAAAAATTGTACGTGTGATAAATGTAATAATAATATGTACAGTGCTAATACAATAGGTTATCAAATTCTAAGCTTTATTTACCTCAATATATATTAGAAACTGAAAAAAATTTAAATTAGCTCATTAGCCTAAAAATGCAATTCTTGGCAGGGATGGCCCCAATTATTGGCACCCTAGTCATATGAAGATGAAATAGTGAAGAAATAAGATTAAACTAAACTTTAATAGTATCACTTTTAAGTGAATAGTGAAGAGAAACATTGTTTATCAAATACTTTTAATTTATAAACAAATAGTCTGGCTTAAATTACTTAATTATCAGCATCTATCTAGTCCAAATTTAGAGATTATGATTCTCGGCTTCTTTTGACTGCTTTAGCAGAATTAGTAGAATCGGTTTTTTTTCGAAAATTTATTTTCTTTTTTGTTAGTGTCTTTAGCTTTCTTTTTCTAGTAACTCCTTCAGCAAAATCAATAAGATCGTCAATATTTGAAAATTGATTTTTTTTAGTTCATAGTCCTTTTGGTTTCTAACTTTTCTCTATTTCTATCCTCTTGGGCTTTTTTTGAAATTTAATGTCGCCGTTTTCGTTTTTGCTTCTTAGCTTCCTTAATCTTAGTTTCATACATTTTTTCCATATTATTTTTTCTAATTTCTAATCTCCCCATTCCTGCGATATTAAAACATAGATGCCTTAATTGGCCTTCCTTTTTGTTTTGGGGTTAGAGGAAAACGCAAATAATCATGCATACTTCCGTTTTTACACATTTTAATGCGATTTCTTATAGGTGTTAGGTTGAAATCGCTTTTCGTCACAAATCTGCAGAATCGTGTAATGTTTCATTAGTTGCATGCTAACCTGAAAACTGGTTACAAGTATATGTAAATCAGGTAGTAATTTTTTTGGACAGAATAGTTGTGAGTGATTTATACATTAGACTGATTTTTGGTTAAGTCTACATCGCTAAATTGCGAATTTACTCTTATTTCTGAATGGCATATATCACTAAATATAATTACTTACTTAATTCTTTTAAGTACCGCTTTAGTAATTTACTTTGAAATATTGTTTTTACCTTTAATTCGGTGTTTGTTTATCAATTTTACACAACAACAAACGAACATAACCATACTTTTCCGATTATCAAGAATAGAAATCATTGCAAGAACATACAATCCAATTCTTGGAATGGGGGTGCCAAGAATTGAATACAGTGATTTAGATGGAAAATTTATTGGCACCTCCTATTATTTAATAAATGAATTATAGTTAAATCTCAGTTATTCTTTTATTAACAATTTTAACATTGCCTCTAAATGTGCTGAAAAGAAAATAGTCACTTCCGTTAATTATAACGTTGCTAGGGGTAAATTGAAAACTGCAATTATCTAAAGATTTTCTTTAGCTAACCCAAAAATTCTTGGCAGCATGGAAACAAGGCTAAATTTTGTAATTTCAGAACATATAAATTATTGTTTAGCATACGATAAATACATATTACTACGCAAAAATGTCTGCACTATTAAAAAAAAAAAAAAAACAATTTGCTATTTATCTCTATTCTCTTATTATTTCATGAAATCTAGAGAAGGGGGCCAACAATTTGGGGGATGCCAAGAATTGGTGCTCTTACCCTATCAAATAAAAAGATGAGTTTTCGAAACAAAAAGAAGAATTTTTCAAAATTGAAGATTTTTTAGTCAAGAAAGGAAAAAAGTGCATCAAAATTATTTATCTTTTAACCCGAAAAAGACAATTTCTGTAAAACAGTTAAATTGTCAGCAAAACTTTAATTTTTAACTAAAAAGTTGTATTTTTAACCAAAGAGATAAATTTTTCACTCAATTTTTAATAGTCCAACTTTCAACCAAAAAGATGAACTTTGAGCAGAAATTATGAATCTAGAAGAACGTAACTTATTTTTTAACAAAGTGGATCAATCTTCAACCAAATAATTCAGGGTTTACATAAGGAAGATGAATTTTTAATGCATAATGTAATAGCAGATAGTTAAAATAAAAAAGTAAAAAATTTTACATTAAAACTTGTTGACTTAAAAAAAAATTTGAATAAAATAGTTTAAACCCTTAATTACATAAGAATATTTTAATCAAAACCATTGCTTTTTTAGAAGAAAAAACATTGAATTCCTACTAAAAAAGATCAATTTTGACACCAAATAGAAGAATACAAGATTTAAATTTCAACCAACAACGATGAATTTTAAACAGAATTGTTGAATTATTGACCAAATAATACAATTTTTAACTAAAAATATATTTGGGCTGGAGAAAAGAACTGCAAAAACAGTAGAAATAAAAACACAAGGCAAATTAATTACTCACAGAAATCTTATATCCGGATGGTCACAAAACTTCATTCTCAAATTGCTCTGATTCTTCCCTGATCAATTTTTTATTTCCCTTATACAAAATTATTCAAAAACTAAAATTTCGATAATGTAACATTTTTATATAATATAATCTGTTATAATTATAATAAACAATTTTTAATTGAAATTAAGCTCGAAAACATTTCAAACTTATCCTTGACAGTTTCTTGATTTGCCTCTTATAGAAACTCCCTGACTTTTACAAGATTCTATTTTCCAAATCCCTGACCTTTCAAATTACGCTTTTCAAATTTTCATTTGTATTTTGAAACAACTTACACATAATTTTGAGCTCTACGGTGTTGCTGTAACCATCGCCTTCAACGTTGCTGGCGACACAAGTGTAATTTCCTGCTTGGGACCGATTAACTTTTCTCAAAACGAAATTGTATTGCTGCACTATGACGCCATTTTTGGCGTTATTCTGGATCACGTTTCCCTAAAACAAAAAAAATTGTTTCTGTTTGACAAACTGAAAATCTTACTTGAGGGTTGAAACATGAATAGTTTGGGTAAAACGAACCTCTTTTTCTGGTGTCTGATTTAAAACGCTCAACACAAGTGAGCGTGGTTTTTTTGGCGTCTTAAGGAGGAGGAAGAAGAGCTTCAACATTAACATTATGTTGACATAATTATTGGCAACACCGAACCCCATTTCCAGCCCCCTACCTCTCACAACACGCATTCTTATGTTGATCATTTTGAATCAGAACCTTTGAAAAAGTGCGAGGGAGAGGATGAGGTCGAAATCCTTCCACTTACTGACGCTGAATGCCTTCTCAAGGGTCTTAAAAAAATCACGTATGCTAGTGTTGAAGATTTAAAATAAGGGAACTTGAAAAAGTAGCCTAAGGACGCGAAGTTTCTTTTAGACGAATGGAAAAGGCATTTGGTCTTATCATGTCGAACCCGAACCCGACTTTTTTTGGACATAAGTATCAAAATTTGCTACATGCCCGCCTCCTCCCTTTCCATTAAAAATCATTTGAAAAGAGTCGGGCAATGCCTCAGAGTTGGAATCACTTCTAATTTGGAGGCACCCAAACCCCATTGTAATGTTTCTATGTTAAAAGAAGTAAATTAAAGAACGTAATACATAAGAAAGGACATTAAAGTAAAAGTAAAAGACAATACTGGGATCATTTAAAAGGGACCGGGTTGCCTACAAGTTGAGAAGATACCCGAATTAGGATAGTTTCTAATTTGAAGGTACCTTGATCCCTTCCTGTTAGACCCCGTATTGTTTTTTACTTTGATTTTACTTTTATGTAATGTTTTATGTCTTTTACTTTACTTCTTTACACTGGGCTTTATACTAGCTAATAATTAGATTGGAATAATTTCGAAAGAACTTATTGGTACCAGATTATATTCGCTTTTCTATTCAGCATATTTTAAAATAAAGTATTGTATAAGGAATGCTGATAAAGATAAGAAGAAAGTTAAGAAAAAGTATTTGAATTTCTCAAGGTAAACAGGAAAATGAAATACAGTGGAATGAGAGTTTGAAATTCCAAAAGGAATCGTAAGGTTCTCTTACAAGTGAAGTTTGCTCGAGAAGTCGAAAGTAAACTGCACAAAGAGGCTTTTTCTGAGAATGTCGAAGAAAAGAATTCTTATGGGAACGGAGAAATGAATGTTTTTCAGTAAAAGAAGGAGTCATGGAAAATATAAAATGGAAAGCGGCTCTTACGAACATTTTATTACAAGACATGACAGGGCTTATGAAATGGGATATATGCTACGAGAAATACGAGACATTGCATAGAGCTAAAAGCTTTGTAGATATGAAGAAACATAAGGTCTTTGTCTTTTTGATACAGTTACAGATGATGCTGATACACTCATTTAGAAAATTTGAATTTGATTGAATATTGCCTGGGTACCGTTTGATAGGGCAAAGCATGATCTTTTTTTAAAGGGTTTTCTCAACATATTATTCAAATAAATTAAAATTGTACATAATAATATATACTATTCAATTATTTATTAACTTATTCTCTCTACATTGAAACTCCCCGTATTCCTCCTCTTTTTTCGCTCGATTTCCACGTGATTTGTGTCGCGCGGCTTTTTCTGTCATGTCAACTTGACAGTTTATTAGTATACGTCAGTTTGACATCCTCCTAATTTTATTTAATATGAAGTTGTTCCGTTGGATTTTATATTATTAATTTTTCACTGTAGATTAAAATTAGAGATCCTGTAGAAATAGTTGAGATACGTTGCATTCTACCATTGTCGCCGGTTTATCGAAAACTTGATATTTTTACTGGGCACGAAAAGTTTGAAATGTATTACAACAAATTCTCGCTTTTAGTCAACCCGTTCTCGGCTTTCCTAGAACTGCTAGCCGAAGCAGTTTCTCAGGGGAGTAGGGCGAGAGCGGTTGCGACATTATATATATTTCAATTGGAAGCGAGGCAGGTGGTCCTCACTGCTTACGTTTCAATCCCCCCGAAATCAGTCCAAGGCCATTTGAAGGCAACCCCCGACATTTGACTGAAAGCAAGAGTTTGGTCTAGTTCTTATTATTATTTGTTGTTAATTTTGTTAATTCTTTGTGCCATATGATAGGCGTTGCCTTTGATTTGCAAAACAATTATCTTGAAATTAAAATTAAGGCATGAAAATGAAGCTAATTCAATGCCAATCAAATTCACTAACCGGTAAATTAGTGACAGTACAAGTTCAACAATCAGAATTGAAGTACACCGTATCTCAACTCTTCATGGAGGATCTCTTATTGAAATGAGGAAATTTTAAATAGCATGATGCAAACTTGAAAAATTATTTATCTTTAATGACTTAGTTTGAATGCCCTAAATTAAGAATACTGTCATTTTAAAATATGTTTAAAACTTTTTATTTTTAGGGTTTCGTAGCCTTGGACAGAAACCCTTATAGTTTCGATCGGGCGTTCATCCGTCGTAGTTTTTCCAAGGTGGTAAAATTAGGGCAAATGAGGAAGAGGTAAAATAAATATTAAAAAATTCTCTTTTCCAATTCAGAAGGAAATTAAATAAAAATATTTCCTCCGTTCTAATTAAATAAAAAAATCTTGAAAATAAAATATTTTTCCTTTTTCGATTCAGAAAAAACAGAGCATTCTTCCTTTTCATCTGAAGAGAAATATTTGAAACCCCACTGCAACATGATTAAAGCATTATCTAACATTTTAAAAATGAAAATATGCCCTCTTAAGGGGGCAGTCTGCCATTTTCAATTACTTTTTTAAAACATTTTTTTTCGTTTGAAAAATTAATTTATTAATATCAAGCTTTTAGTAGATAAAAGAAGAAGTTTGAAGGCAATATAGCAATTTAAAAAAAATTAATTCAACTATCGCTGGTACGGCAGCTTAAAGTTAATCTATTTTTGAAACTGGCTGACACAATATATCGACTTCGGGCCATTGGAAATAGAAAAAATTGTGAAATTAGTGAAATATAAAAAAGTAGCTATCGTGTGAACTAGAATAATTCACATGTGATAACATACAACAAATCGACAGACTTTTGATCTTTTTTTATTCTTTAATTGTATAAACAAGATTTCTTAAGTCCGCCATTTTGTTGTATGTTACCACAAATGAATTATCCTAGCCTGAACAAATATTTGTAAATAAATTAAATAACAAAATTTAATTTAAATTGAATTAAAGCCACGTGAGCGTAACCTCAAATTTTTTTTATAATTTTTTCTAATCCAACTTACGTTCACACGAAACGATATATCCAGTTGAAAATCTGGAAAATTAAATAAGAAGCACTAAGAAAGGTTTTCTGGTTCTAAGCTTTAACAATTATAAAAGAAGCTATTTTTTGTAAGAAATTTTTGTTATTACTTTTTTCATAATTATACAATATTAGGACCATACAAGCGTTTCTTAGTCCTTTTTATTTAATTTTCCAAAGTTTCAACTCGATATCGAGTTTTGTGTGAATATAAGTTGGATTTGAAAAAAATACGAAAAAATTTGTTGTGGACCGCTCACACGGTCTTCAAATAAAAATTTTCTTTTTTCTGATTCAGGAAAAGATAGGAAATAAAAAATATGTTCCTTTCATTATTAGAAAAATATATCAAACAAAAAATTTGCCCCGTTTTAACGTAATTTATTAAACTGTGAATGAGACTGTTCCAACTCAATAAAAATTTTTCGAACAAAATTTTATCTTTTGAAAAAAAAACTAAAATTAATCTTTCCAATCTCGAAAGAATTTTAAATTTATCTCATTGAAAATTCAATAAATTTACGTGATATAATAGAAATAACATAATTGTAAATCACTAAAACAGGTGGTACTTGAAAATTTATATCCCATATATCAAAGAGCTTCTAATTTCTTATTTTGCATCATTATACAAGGTTGATAAAATTATTGACTGAAAACCGTTTAACTTTTATTTTAATTATTTTAAATACCTCTGGCAAACATATTTCCCTTTAATGGTAACTTATTTCGTCATAACTTTAAAATAGCGTGTGAAAAAACGGATTCTTCTTCTTTCCAAGAAAAAATATAACAACTGTAGCAAAGAGCCTCTTAAAGTTTGACATTATTTTATAGAAATGAATCAAATTATAAAATATAAAATCGTATGTAGCCCGATTTCCTCGATGATTCTTGATTCAGACTCTTTTCATGATATTCATTATTTAAATTAGAAACTTAAAAACATCATGTATGCAGTTATTTAAAAAAATATTTTATATACGGACAAATTTCAATTAAAATTTTAAATATAATACTTACATTGTGCTTCCATACAACTTTGTAAGCCCAAGGATTGGCATGAACTTTGCATTCGAAGTAAACATCGTCACCTTCTTCGATGTCGTCCGGATTTAAATTCGATCCCAGCTCGAGGTGCAAAATAGGAACAACTGAAAATAAGAAATATTAAAATTAAAAAGGCTGCTAATTATTGAATTATTTTTTGGGATAGGATTGGAACAATAACTTATAAACGATTAATTATAGTTCATTTATGTCAAAATATTGAATGCTTTAGAATTTGTGAACTTGTTTTCGAAAATGGAATCAAGTGATTGTCATTTTATAGATAAAAAGTGTCAGGTTTTGAAATAATTACTGTCGCAGCCATGTTAAAAAAAATCTGAATTAATTTGTTAACCAAATTTAAAGCGATGACCTTTATATTTCAATTAATAATCAGATGATCAATTTAGTAATAGATTTTTTTATATTGAATATTAGCAAGGTTTAAATCCACTTCATAATTACGTAACTGGAGTACATATTTCTGGAAACTGAATCAGAAGGGCCGCTATTTTAAAATATTAACAATTTTCTAAATTATGATGGAAATTCAATAATAAGCGTTTATTTTCATTGATAAGATAAATTAGGTTTCAGTTTCAGGAACCAAATGAATGATCGTTTTTAACAAACCTGGTCCATTTATGTGTTCTATACTTGCAACTTTAAACAAACATTTTAATATTCAATACAAATTAGAGCGCACTGGACAGTTTCGTATTTGAACGTTTTCATTGAGCTATCATCGATTACTTTTATTCTTCACACTTAATAATAAAAAATCTGATAAATTTTTTTTCAATTTAACATAGCTACAAATGAATGTTTTCTCATACTTTTTTCTTGTTATATAAGATGATTGCCTTAGAGATTTTTTTAAAAGTTTTTTTTCAATTCGATTAACAGAGACATTGAGAAATAGATTTTAATTCCGTTTGTTAAAGCATTGTTCTTGGCGAAATCTACGAGCATATTTTTATTTGAAACGTCTACGTTTATTTAAAAATTGTAATGATCAGGCTAATAGTTATAGTATGGTAAAGATTTAAACTGGAAGAATTTAATTTGTACCATTTTAATTTTTTAATTTAAAGTCGTTATTTGGAAATAAAAACATTTTAACATAAAAGAATAATTCGTTTTAATAAAGTTATAAAACTTTAAATGAAGTATGTTTACAATTTGGTGCGCTTGAAAGAAAAGAAAATTACAACGTATGAATTGGAAAAATCTAAAATTAAATAATTTATACCTTGATTGCGGTAAACATCGAATTAAATTTTAATTCGAATATAAATGCAAAAAAGAATTTCAAACAAAAACAATTTGAAAATATATAAATTAAAGCATTCTAAAAAATGTAGGTTTAACTTTGTAAAATTTTAAGTCATTTTGTAAATTTCAAAAGATTTCAAAAACTTTTGTAGGATTTCGAAGAATTTTGTAAGATTTACAAAGATTTCAAGATATATATTTTAGAAAATAAAATAAAATTTTAAGCGATTCATTTAACGCTTTCAAAGATTAAATGGGATTTTAAGGTACTTCAAGGAACTCTACCAAATTTAAGGATTTATAGGGTTTGCATTTTTTAGAGAACTATTATGAGCAAGTTTTATTTCACTCATAGTAAAGAGATTTCAAATGATTTATACTATTTTGAACAATTCGTTACGTTTTTCAAACATTTCAATGAATTTCAAGGGATTCCAAAGCAATCGAATCGATGTCCAAATTTTTAAGGAATTTCTAAGCATTTTGTAGGATTTTCAGAGATTTCAACGGATTTCTAGGGAGCTTTGGAAAATAATTACAACAAAGTGAAATCTAAGAGATTGCTAAGGATTTCTAGGGATTTTAACCTTTAGAGGCAGGGAAAATTTCCGTTCAAATCGAGTTTTCATTTGACCAAAAATTTATGCATAATTTCAATAGAAAACTCATTTCAAGTCCTCGACCTGACAGGTGATCGATATGTCGACCACCCCCGTCCGCAACGTAAAGGCCAATAAAAAAAACTTTTAATGATATTTTCGCGTTATAGTTCGTTATACGCATATTTTTTGATGCGATGAGTACGAAAAAAATAGTGAAAGAAATCCTGAAGGCACCCTTGACCTTGAAAATCATCATCTCAAGGTCATTTTTTTATATCTTAGCGTTATGGTTGGCATGCCCATGTTTTTTGAGGCGCCGAGTAAGGAAAAAATAGTGCAAAAAATACTGAACGTAGACGTGACCTTGAAAATCGAGATTTCCAGGTCAAGTGATACATTTATTTAATTGTTGCTATTTTACCGTTAAAGTTATTACATGCATGTTTTTATGTGCCTAGTACTGAAAAATAGTGGTCCGAAAACATCAAATAGTTAGTGTGCATTGGGTGGTCGATATTTCGACCACTCCCGTCCTGTAAAGGTTAATATATTTTAGAGAATTTCACAAGATTAAGACATTTTATTAAATTTCCAATGACTTCTAGAGATTTCAAAGATTACTAGAGAATTAATGATTTTTAGAGAACTTAAAAAGGACGTTATATTTAAATTATATTCAAAGTATTTAAAATTTTTTGAGGATTTGATTTTTGCTGTGTACAGTTTGTGTTAGAACTGCTATTTCTGTCGACTTCATTGTTTGATTGTGAGGCGTCTGAAACAATCTATGATTTAAAGTTTTGTTTTACTTTTTATGTCAACACTTTCAGTATTTTTGTATTATTCTTTACAATAATTTTTTTCTGTACAATGATTTTTCATAATGAATTCCATATTGATACCTTGCAATGTTCTTATTAAGATAGTAGATAAGACAGTTGTCCATATCGGTTTCTGTTTTTGGATAGTATTAGAAAATGCAAATTTTATTAAAAATAAAACGTTGAACAATATAATATTAAAAGCAAATAGAAAGAAAACGATTTTATACAAGCGATCCGGCCAAAAGCAGAATCGAGCAGATCTTCCTCCGGAGAGGCCGGTAAAAGGCGTGGTAAGTCATGAAAGAAAAAAACCGATGAGGACAACACTAATTCCAACTGATCTACATTCCACATTTTATCTGATTTACAGCTCACAACTTTGATAAAAAATTTGATACATAACATATTAGATCTATCTCTTATATAGAATGAGGAATTATTCTACGTCAGTTTTAGAATCAATTTCTGTAAATAATCAAAATTGATTTGTTGATTAAAAACTGAGGATTCTATTATATTTTTTCTATTGAGATTGAAAGCTATGAAACATAGGATGTTCTCGAGAGCAGAAAAATCCCTCTTCTAGATACGTGGCCCTCGAAATTGGAGTGCGTGGCCGTTCGTATAAATCGCGAGAGTCGGCTCGTGTTCCATTTTCCCCCGTTGACGTCTCGTTATTGCGATTACATTCGCGTTTGCACTTGTGTAATCTATATCAATGATCTCGTCCAACCTGTCAGGCTTTTAATCTGTTTAATAGATATAGGATAACAACATCAATAGTGAGTCACCCTTTAATAGTAGGCCACTTAGTCATTCTCATCTTCACACGAGAATAGTGAATAAAAAAAGAAGTATTGTAGTTACCTGTTGCGTCCACTTCCTGCATAAATTAGGATCAATATGCCACCCAGCTATACAAGGTAATCGCAAACTACAATTCCTCATTTCAAAATAGAAAGAAATTTTCTATTATTTTCCTTGCTATTAATAATTCATAGGTTTCAAATCCTTTGGAATATTTTAAAATCCCTTAAACCTTTTTTAAACTTTTGAAAATTCGTTGAAGGTTTTAAAACTACGCATAAATCTTTCAAATCCTTTGTAGTCGCCCTGATTATTGCAGAGAGTTACTTTAAGTGTTTCTAACAGAAATCTGATGAATTTTGCAATTTTTTCAAAATCCCTGATTTTACCTGACGAACAAAATTCCTTGACTTTTCCCTAATTTGAAGCTTTTCCCTAACTCGATTTAAACTTCTCTATTCCCAAGAACATTGGATATCGAAATAGATAAATAAAACTCACAAAAAACACTCAGTTTCCACGTATCTTCCTCAACTCCACCCCGGACTTTTGGATTTTCAGCTCGACACGTGACCGTCTTATCATGGTCTAGCAAACTTGGCTTGAAGGTCAAAATTGAGGTTGTTAAGTTTCCATCATCAGCAATCTGTAAAAGAAGGAATGTACACTGGAAATTAATAGCCCTAAAGAAATAAATACTATGGTAATAAAAATGGTTTTCTATGTATAAGAGCTGCTTACTCTCGGAAGCTGCTTGAAAAGTTCTATTTCAAGAGTGTGAGCAAGCAGTACCCCCACTACCGTACTTGTTTTGAATTCCGCCAGATACATTTCAAGGCTTTTCAATAAGAGCGTTCGGTGAATTTTCATTATTAATGAATTTCTCGTTTTGGTAAAACGATGATTAACAAACGAAAAAATAATACGAACGAGAAAAATCAAGGAGAGTTGAAGCGCTCTTATTCAGAGAACCGCTTAAGTTTCAAGCAAGCGAGCATTTCGGTAGAGAGTGGGGGTACCAAACTCTTAGGAAATATCTTCCCCTATAGCCCCATGAGCACTCTTATTGAGAAGCCCGAGTGTATTTTGTTAAGCGTATAGAATTTAATTAAGATAAAATATAAAATAAATTTTATAATTCAGACATGTTTACTGTTTCTAAGTAGATTTGTGATTGTTGGAGATTTGTCCCTGATGCTAATGTTTCGCGCGGTCACTTTTCTCAATGTTTGTTGCTCCGAACATCTTGCCCACTAGTGTGTAACGGTAGTTTTGTTTTTGTGCTAGATTACTCGATTGGCTGTGTCGAGCTTTTCTTGTTGGGCTCTAGTGACCTTTTCTGATATCAAATTCAGAGCACCGCTCTCGCGATTAGTTGTAAAATCTGGAGTCGAAATTCATACTCTACTAAAAAGTGTTCTTAATTCAAATACGTGATCCTTTCCTAGTGTCAAGTGTTATCGCATTTTCCCGTGATTGTGAAGTTATTTTCTTGACTCGATCGTCTTCTGAGGCTATTAGAAGTGATGAGTCGAATATCAAAAGCTTAAATCTAGTCTAAGTTTACAAAACCATCTAAATATTAAAATCTAGGGTTGAAGTATCGATTAGCCTATTTAAATAACGGTAGATTTTTACTTCGGTATATTAGAATTTCTATTTAATTAATTTTAGAGTGACAATATGTTGTTATCTCTCTGCCGCAGCTCAGTACATCCTTATTCCAATAATTTCATTTCATATTTACCAGACTTGTCACCAATTTTCTCATTAGACTATAATAAGCTGGGCAAAATCTGGGCTTTCTTCAAACACAGTTCAAGCCAACTTTGCATAGAGAAGGATACCAAACCCCTTTGTAACTACACCCCGGATATGGCACCTATGAGTCTTACGACCCCGCTGTTCAGCCATTGGTCGAAGCACTTCGCACTTCTTCGAACACGCTCCAATTACGGCTTTCTACTCTCAGGATGACGATAAACGTCTCGAAGGGCGGCTGGGCTAGTCATTAAGACTCGGCACCCAGATTAGCGCCAATTTAAACTAAGCTATAATGCGCCAAGTTCTCCCGCTACATTGGCTCGTCGACTCAATTAGGTTCTCTTGGTATGAGTGAACCCGTCGGTATGCACCTTTTCCCCCATATCCCTGCCCCGGAATATGGGTAATTAAATCGTTAAATTGAATTATAATAACTCGAAAATGGGAGTTTCAAACAAACGACCGAATTTCAAGGTGAAATGGGTTCTGTAAACTTCCAGAATCGTTATGTGCCGATAACTCAGTTATTTTTTATGTTTCTTCCTATTTATGTGCAAATGTCAACACATACTGTGATTGGTATTTAGTTTCTGAAATCAATCCATGAAGATCACTCGAAATGACTTTTTAGCAGCGATAAAGGTTCGACCAGATACCAAATTATCAGTTCGCTCCAGCTTTTGAATTGACAAAATTGCAAAAGGTTATGGGGCGGGAAGAGAGAGAAAGGAGGATTTCAGGGAAGGGGGTGAGTAAGGTTAGCGAGGGAAGGAGAAGATAGGGAGTGTGGAGTGTCGGAAATATATTTAGAAAAGGTTAAAGAAAAAAAAGGTGGATGACGATGAGAGTGGATAAAGCAAGAGATGTTCAGGAGATGATGAAGGTGATAGTCACAAAAATATGAGGGGCGCAGTATTCAGATTCTTATGATAAGAGAGTAAGGGCGAACGAAGGGAAAAGACGGGGAGACGAGAAAAAGGATATATTTTATATATTGCGGATCAAAATATTATGGGAAAGGAAGAAGGTGAGGTTAAATAT
>NC_046665.1:62355532-62358716 GCF_010883055.1 Belonocnema kinseyi
ACATAATTTTTTAATGAATTAATGTGTGTGACATAAATCGTAGATTTAGAAATAAGTAAGAGGAATTAGGTGGGATAAATAAGTAAAAAGAATTAGGTGGGATAAATATGAGGGGTAGATGAAGATGGATAAAACTGGATTGAGAGGAGAAATTAAGGAACTTAATTAATCTTAAAAATCCTCCAAAGCTGAAGACTTTTTATAGACAGGAAATCTTCAATAGTGAAAAGTGCCGATTAAACAAACCCAAACGTAACCAACTTCTAGGCTCCCTGTAACATGGCTGTTATGTTAACTGTCCTATCGTTGAACGAGAGAATTTAGCTGTTTTCGAAATCAACTCTGGTCCAATGATAAAATAACGTAATTCAAGCGTCGTCCTTTCGATAACACACAGGGACATAACCCAGAGGCATTCATCCTGTGAAACGGTTTAAAATTATCGGTGACGTGAGTTACGGTGGCGAGGGGACGTAGGAGAAATTGATCATCGAAATTGATTATCAAAATTGACCATCGACAGGCACGTGTCACGTATATGCAGGCCTTCGATCGCTATTTTAGTGCGGAATTTTTGGAGCGCTAATAATTATCCGGCTGCAGAGGATTTCAGGCTGGTAGGAGTCCAAACTAGAATTGTAGTGTCCTAGTAATGGTGAAGGTATGATGGTGTATTGGTGGACACACACGTGTGGCACATGGTGATCGATCGGCGGGTAGAACTGGTGGCCGGTCGGGTATACTCTGGGGCGTGCGAACGATCGCCACAAATAACAATCCCAATGGTGATGGCGTGCAAGGATCGCTCTGACATGGAACCGGACGATATCTGGCTGTACGTCATAATATCGTGGCCACGAATGAAGTCAGGACACGAAACGGGCTTCGGTGGCAACGATGAACGGAGAAGAGTGCAGGGAGATGACCACTACTACTACCACCCCTACCCTACCACTAACTCTGCAGCCCTACCTACCCACCCCTCTCTCGACATCGAAATTTATAGCTGCGAATTCGGGGCAATTTTCCTGGTCAAATCCAAATTTCAATTCCTGTCGCATTCTTGTTTCTCGCATTTGAACTCACGTGTTTGATCAGTCGATTGATATCAACCAGATAAAACAATATCGGTTCAAAATTCCTTTAAAAATGATCAAATCTTCGAAATTCTCAGCAAACTGATCAAATTAGATGAAACCATTTTAAATTTCTTTAAATCTTTCAATATATAATAGAACCCAATAAGAAATCCAACTGCTTTTTTGTTGAAAGTTCAGTAATAATGTTTTCATTTAAAATTCGACTAGAGGGTTCAAATTGATTTATTTAATATCGGTTGAAGATTTACCTATCTTGTTTAAAATGAATTTTCATAACTGAAGGTTTAAAACTATTTAATTATTATCCATTCATTCTTTTAATTTGAAACATTATCTGTCAGCTTGAAAATTCCTATTCTTTGTTAACAATTCAAGTACTTTGTTGAAAATTCGCTAATTTGTCTTGAAAATTCAACTTTTTTTTTGCAAATGCAACTATTTATTTGATAGTTTTCTCTTTTTTAAAGTGAACTTCTTTTCAAAAGTCATCTAGTTGGTTAACGATTTAACTTCTTCGCTGAGTAATCGTCTTTCTGAATTGAAAATTCTTCTTATTTAGGTGGAAATTTCATCATTTTTGTTTACAAGTTCAGCTATTGGGTTGTACATGCAATTGTTTATTTAAAACAACAAATTTTCTAGCGTCAACTATTTGGTTGGAAAATCATATTTTAGGGTTTTAAAGTCAACTATTTTCTAAAACTTTAGACTCTTTAGCCTCGTAACTCAGAAAGGCTTTCTTTAAAAACTCATCTATTTTGGTAGAAAATTATTATTTTTCCGTTTCAAATGCAAATATTTGGTTCAAAATGCTATATCCTTCAACTTGAAGTTGGAGGCGCATCATATTGAATTCAATATGGTACAATAATGTTATTATAAAGAATTTATTTTCCCATTATAATTCTTTTTCAGGAAAATCATACGCTTTTCCTTGTTTGGAGATCATTTCGTCTTATGAAGTCCGGTAAAATATTATGTTTGTATGTTTTATTTTAGTATTTTGCCAAATGAACTCAAGTAAAAAATTTTTATTAGAAAAGCGGGCAGGTTGTTTGTATTTGTGTCACCTTGGAGGATTCAAGTTTTACCCGGTGATCAGTGATGAAGAAGGGGAGCGATGGCAAAAAATTTCAAAATTGCGGGACATAGTTTTTGAACGAAACCATGTCTGAAGTATTTCCTAGAGTGTAATGAAACAAACTTTAATTTTCGTTACACCTCTAAAATTGCTCCTAACATAAACTGACTTTCCTCGAAACAATAGTAAGAAGTTTTACGACAGCTATAAACTCTTCCCATTTTGCAATTTTTTACGTTTCTGAGCTAGATGCAAAAAATTTATTTACCCTGGTTTATATTAACAGCATTTTCTCAACACTGGAAATACATCAGTAAACAAAGGAACAGCAATTAATGGTTAAAACCGGGAGCACTCCGAAGTTCTTTTGTCTGCAAATAGCGTGTCAATGGAAGGAAAATAAAATGCAGTTCTTAAAGTAAGAAGTAATTAACTCGAAGTAGAAAGGGTGAGTTTTAATTTCCAGCGTTCCAGGCGCGCGAATTTACTGGAGTCCGTGAAGGAATTCCTGCTTCCGGGCGGAAGTCGTTCGTCAGGATGTAGGAAGCTTCTTGAGGAGGAACCTGAGACCTCTTGAGGTCGATCAATGGGCCTCGAGACCAACGAGTTTTCCTACCTTGGATAGAACGAATGAGCAGAATGAGAGAAAACTAAGGAAAGGTGAAACATGACAAAGAGAGAGAAAAGGGAGAGGAAGTTGCTTCATTATGTCCTGGGACCAGATCTCGCGAGAACAAGCAATCCAACCATTAAGCCATTAAGCCATTTCCTTTTCGGGGTAGGCGTGACTCACTCGGTGGGGGAAAGGAGTAGTGTGTGGAAGGGATAGTGAATTTTCAGATTGATCCAGAATTCTCGTGCTATTTATGCAAATAACACGTTCGTTCTGCAACACTGCTCCGACCCAGGTTGCTGATCAATCTCTCTAGCAATCACAACAAGCGAAGAACCTCACGAAGCCGTTATGTAAGGTTCCCCACTTGGGTCCATTAATAGCCAAGGT
>NC_046665.1:62358816-62367346 GCF_010883055.1 Belonocnema kinseyi
TTTCCGCGGTCTACCTCTGGGCACGCTGCCATTTACTTTACCTTGATACACTTGTTTCGTTAGTCGTTCATTTGGTATTCTCTCAACATGTCCGAACCATCTCAACCGATTTCTTTCCCATGTGTCTACTAACGTCTATTCTGCACCATATTCTTTTAGAATTATCTCGTTACTTTGTCCATCTGATTTTTCCTGCAGATTATGTGCATGAATCTCATGTCAATTGCGTTAATTTTACTCTTATCATATTCTTGACAAGTCCATGTCTCTCTACCGTATAGTATAGTCGGTATAAATATAGAATTATGTATTGCCATTTTAGCTTTATTTGATATATTGTTACTTCTGATAAGGGGACCTGCTCTACCAATAATTACAAGTAATATCTCCTAGAATTTACAAGCGCTTTTACAAGTGCGCGCACGCGCACTTAACTAATCATAACTGTTGAACTCCAAGTGGGACTGTGCGTGTTGCTGTATCGACGATTAATTCTGTAAGAAGATAAATTTTGTGCCATGGCGTCGAAGGACATAACAAAGGCGAAAAAGATCAGTGTTTTACAAAAGATACGCTTCCTAGCTTATATCCTAACCTATACATACATACAATTCTTTTAACGTATGTAATTCTTTATCGACTTCAGAATAACTGATAATTATATCGGAACTTTAATAAGTGCTTCTTTACTTAATCCATAATACAATTTGCACGGTCAGAAATTTCAGTAAAATTCTTTAAAATATAACTTGTATTTACTCTAACCACTTTTAACAAACCGCAAAGACCCTCCGAAATTTTTCTACAAATCACAAGTGCTACTTACAAGATAAAACCTTTATGAAACAGAACACTTGTAAAACAGTGCGATATTACTTGTAAAAGAAGTCGCCGTACTTATAGCTTGTAAAAAGTACCAATGACTTTATGAAACGCCGACTTGTACTACAAGTTACAATTTCCTAGACTTGTACTTGTAAATTGTAACTTGTAGGTTTTATGAAATAGACCCCTGGACTCAAAATATTGAGAGAAGTCAATTATCATCTTATTAAGGCAATGCAGGGAAAATTCGTCATCTGTGAGGCCACTTAACAACAACAACATTCTGTTTATTTCCCGTTTTTAAGATTATAGCCAAAAATTCTCTCACAACAGGGGAAGTATGGTGATTTTTCAAAAATATAAGGAATAACAGGGCGATCAATTTTCTTCAATAACACTAATGTTGAAACTATATTTCTGAGATTTTAAGTCAAAATATATTATATTAGCAAAAAAATAGTTGAATTTTTAAACAAAAAAGATTAATTTAAAAAAAATTTTCAATTTCAAACACTAAAGATGAATTTCTAACCCAATTTTTGAATTTTTAATTTAAAAAATTAATTTCTAGTGAAACAGTTGCATTTACAATTAAATAGTTAAACTTCAAACATACGAAATTTTATAAAAACTTAAATTATTATGCAATTAGTTAAACTTTCAACCTATAAAGATGAATCCTTAGCCGAATCATCAAATTTTTGAATAAAAGGATTCAACCTCAATGAGAAAGTGTGAATACCAAAACAAAAATATAATAGTAGAATTTTCATTTAAAAAAATTTTAACTGTCAAAGATGAATTTTCAATTAAAAAAGATCTCTTCACTAAAAGATTATTTTTGGTGCAAAAAGGACAGATTTTCAACAAAATAATTAAACTTTCTACAAAATAGTTGATTTTTTACCAAATAGCAATTTTCCATCTAAAGACAGATTCTCAACAAAATAAATAGTTACCGAAATTTCCATCAAATTGCAGCATTTCTTAAGGGAAAAAAATAATTCTGAACCCAATATATAATAGTAAACTTATGAAATAAAAAGAATGAAAAATATAATTAAATCGTCAATCAAAGAATGAATCCTGAACGAAATATGTCACAGTAGACATTGTAATTGAAAAATAAATAAGTCTAACCCAAACAATACGACTTTTCAATAAAGACAATTCATTTTTAATCTAAAAGGATCAATTTTCTGTTAAAAAAGACGAATCTTCAATTTTTTAACAGAAAAGAATCCTTTTTAATACATTATTTTAATTTGAGACAGAAAAATTCAATTCTCGACCGAAAGAGATTAATTTTGAATAAAAAATATCATAGTGGACTTTTTATTAGAAAAGATTCAACTTTCAACTGACAGAAATGAATTTTTCGGTAAAAGATCCATTTTTAAAACAAAAGCGCTAATTTTAAATAAAAACAGATGACTTTTCTATAGAGAAAGACGAATGTTCAATTAGACTGTTGAATTTTCAACCAAAATATATTACTTTTTATCACAATAGTTGAACTTTCAAACAAATAGTAAAGTTTTAACGAAAGGAGATGGATTCTCCAATAAAATATAATAGAAAACTTCTCATATAATGTGAATTAACCTTCTGTCAAGAAGGAGAATTTGTAACCAGAAAATATATTATTTCTAAGGTCAAATATAAATTTTTATACTTATAAGATGAATGTTCAACAAAAGAATTTAATTTTCTAACAAAAATACTCATTATCAACAAAAAATCAAGGTTTTTTAATGTAATAAGAAAATTTAAAAACATGAAACTTACTTATTATAAACACACTTGCTTTTCTAAATTGAAGAGATGACTTCTAAATCAATAATATAATAGTAGACTTTTCTTTAGAAAATAATGAATTTTTAAACAAAAATAGTTATATTTTACTTTTTTTTGTCCATCAATTTAGTTCGAGTTTACGCGGGAAATAAGAAAAAGCAGGAAGTTTTTTTTATTAGTACAAAAAAAAGAATTCTTTAAAAAAAGGAATATACAGCGTTCACATATTACATAACATTAAAAAGAAGGGGAGGGGTTACGTGTTTCATTCGTGATTTCTTCCGATTTCTGAAAGTCCTAAACATCTTTTTAAAAGATTTGAATTTTGTCTTATATATTTTTAAATCCTATAAAATAAAGAAAAATCTTTAAAATCGTCTAGATTATTTTAGACACATCCCAAATGTTAAAAAAAGTTTTCAATTTTCTCAAGAATCTTATAAAGATTATATTTATATAAATTTACAGAAACGAACTGATTATACTTAATTCCTTGTTCTCATTATTCAGAATTAAATTTAAGCTAGAATTTTGAAATGTTCAAAAACTTTCATCAAATAAATAGTAGCTTGATATTTTTATATTTTATTATTATTTTTTTTTCCTTATTATATTGATAAAAAGTTTTATATTAGTGAATTTCCATTAGTACTTGCATTAAGTAACTTCAATATTTGTATGAAGACAAAAAGTTTTAAATTAGTGAATTTCCATTAGTACTTATATTAAGTAATTTCAATATTTGTATGAAGACAAAAATATGGAAAAGTGTTACTTCAAAGAATGATTTATTTCTAGACAATACTTGACATTTAAAAACCTATTTTTATGTTAAAAAAGTCTCTTTTGTTTTTGAACATAATAAAACAAATTTGGCGCAACAGTATTTAGGAGCAGTGGAGGGAGGGGAGGAAACATCAAGGTCTGTTGTATGGAAGGGCGTGGGTAAAAAGTTTAAAAATAATGTTACGGAATATGTGATCGCTATCATAGGGGAAAGAGTGCCAAGTCTTCTACATGTTAATCATGTTAATGACCGGTAAAGAAATCGAGTTTGATGATTTTTAGAAACATATTTCTCTGCATTTAATGGAAGAATCTTTTGGGAAAATGTAGCAGAGTAAGAGAAATGAAAAACGGAAAGAAATCGGAATGGAGAGTCAAGAGAGGAGTTGATAGAGTGATCACGAAACCATTGCTTTTATCTTGTAATTGCGCCATAGCGTGTTTGAACGAAACGCTAATGGCACCGATGCAAATACCGATACCAGCACTAATGTTAGTGATTTCAACCTAAGATCGAAAGAGAAATCCCAGTTTAGCCGAACAGTTTTTGGACCCTAGATCATCTACAATACTCCCAAGACCAACATCAAGCATCCTTAATTCGACGATCGTTTCCTTTCCTTTCTTTTCTTCGCGAGTGATAAACACCATCATGAGAGATAAAAGGGTCTTGAAACTTTTCCAATTTTGATTGGAAGTTAGAATGTTAAGGCAAGAGATTGCAGAGAAACTTTCATCAGTCTTTTGATTGCCGAAGAGATATATTTTTTGATTAGTTCAAGTTCCTTATCGAAAATTGTTTGAAATCAGAGTTATTTGAGAAGGAAATATTCTTTAGAGGCTGCTCATCAGGATTTATTCAACTATATACGTTTTAAATCCTTTACGCAAATTTTTTTATTAATTGATTAATTGAAGGGAAAAAACTACCTTAGCATTATAATGACACCAAAATCGTTGTAATTGCCATCTCCAATACTCATTGCATTCAATGAATATTCTCTTCATTCTAAAACACAAAATCAGGGTAATCTTTTTTTGGTCGAAAATTCTGTTTGATTATTATAAATTGGTCCTTTTTAAATGAAAATTCATCTTTTGAAAATGTAATTTCGTTTTTTAAATTCATCTATTTTATTGAAAGGACATCTTTTTTGGTTAAAATTTAACTCCCCACTTTAAAGTTAATTTTCTCTGTTAAGCAGCCACTTTTAGATGAAAAATGATCTTTTGGTTAAAAATTAATCTATTATGTTAAAAATTCACTTTTGATGAAAATTTGCTGTTTTTACTGAAAAATTTCACAATTGGTTGATATTTCTTTCATTTATTAAATGAAAAATCTTTTGCAATTGCAAATTTGTCTTTTTAGTGTGAAAAATCTTTTTCTTTGTGATTTTCAATTTTTTTTAATAAACATAGTTTTTGGAGGAGGATTCTGCTAATTCATTCTCCATCCAGAATTTATATTTATTGGATTGACATTCAACTTTTTTCGTTAAGGTTGAAGTACTTTGTTAAAAATTCACTTTTTTGGCTGAAGATTAATTTCTTCTAACTGAAAATTTAAATATTCCATTTTTGGATTGAATTTTATGCTTTTTAACTGAAAATTTATTTATTATGTTGAAAATTCGTCTTCTTGATTAAAAACTAATCCCCTTAGTTGGAAATTAGTATCTTCAGTTCAAATGGTTATTAAGAATTCATCTTTAGTGGTTGAAAAATTCACATTTTGTTTAAAAATTAATTTTTTTAAAACTGAAAATGTAAATATTCCATTTGTTTCTTTAAAATGTGTCTACTTTTAGATCATTAGTCCAGAATTAATCTCCTTTGGTTAAAAATTTAATTATTTTGTGGAAAATTTATCTTTTATTGGTGGCAAAATTAACTGTTTTGGTAGGAAACGTAACTTTCTTGTTGCAAATGAACTGTTTCGTAGAAAGTTAATCTTCTGAGTTAAAAAATAATCTCTTCTTGGAGAAATTTAATCTCTAATTAAAATATTTCGCTACAAATAAATTAATCTGTGGATTCAGAAAACTCTAATACTTGGTTAAGAAGGATCTTCTTGGTTCAAAATCCATATGTTCGGGATCAAAAATTCAACTGCTTCGTGAAAAATGTTTTTTTTTGACTTCAAAAATAAATTATTTGGTTGAAATTTGTGTTTGTTAAAAATTCAACTAGCTGTAAAATAATTTATCATTCTGACTTGGAAATTTAACAAAATAAATTTTTTTCTTTCTTATTTCAAAATTTAACTCTTGTGGAAAATTTGTCTTTTGAATTTGAACATTCATTTTTGAGTTGGAAGAATCAACTTTTTAAGTTAAAATTTGTTTTATTTGATTTAAAGCTCAACCAATTGTTTGTAAATGAAAGTTTTTGAAGAAAAATGTCTTTTTGTTTGGAATTTAAACTATTTAGTAGAAAATTACTTTTGGGTTAAAAAATTAATTTCTTTTTTATTTGGAAATTCAACTATTTCCAAATTCAAATTATTTCTTGAAAAAAAGATCCTACTCCTTCTTCACTTCATTGGGAATCAACTATTCAACTATTTCGTTAAAAATGTAGTTTATTTTAACTTGAAACCTTGGCAATGTAGTACCTGAAATCATGTTATTTAAAAAAATATTTGATATGATAGCAATTTCCAATCTTAGAAACTAAATCTTTTTTCTCTGCTGAGAATACTTAGTAATATATAATTTTTAAAGAATCCAATTCAGAGTAAACCTTCAGGCTCTCGAAAAGTTATTTACAGTAGTTTTAAATAGAGGCCGGAGTGCATGATAATTGAAAGCATGCTATTTAAATTTAAATTTAGTTAGAAAGAATTAGGTCCTTGTGAGCTCATTACTTAATGCGAATTCAATTTACTATATTATCTTTCCTTTTACTTCAATCCCAGCCTTGGTTCAGCTTCCTTTCTCGACCTCTTTCTCTTGTCTCGCACTTTTAATCTCACCGCTCGTTTTTTCTCACTCTTTTTATTTTTATTTCGCTCCTTTTTATATTGCAGGAAAACCTCTTACCTTTTCTGTGTAATTCTCGAGCTTTCTGCCATCCATGAACCAGGAGAGTTTAGCCGGAGGTCTGGAGCCTACTGTCATACAGGTGATATCGTACTTCCGGTCAGCGCTGAGAGGTGCGTGCTCACTGCTAAGGATCGTCACGCTCAGCGGTCGCACTGAAAAATGAATGAAGAGAACTTTAATGATTACGACTTCTTGAACTTTTTGTTTTCAACTACTGCAAGCGCACAACTACTCTTTTAGATACGTTTTTTTTAATGTTAAGCACTCGTGGCAGGAAATAAGGATGCTTTGCAAGAAAGAAAACAAATTATGCTCCTAGTGCTCACGACTTTAAAGTTTTTCCGAGAGAAACTTTTCACTTTGCGACTGATTATAATGAATTGTAGTTTCTTGTCGAGTTATTAGATTTTTTGTTTTAATTTCAGCAACAAGTAGAACATTTTTGTCTCATGGTTATTAAATTCTTTTAAATGTCCGTATGTTAAATTGAATATTATATTATTATAAATATTTCCCCTCCCCAATTGATTCTGCCCTAACATCTTTACCACATTCTCTTGCGAGCCTCCTTCTTCCACTCCTCAGTCAATCCATCCTGCCCTAAAATCTTTACCATATTCTCTTGCGAGTTCCCTTCTTTCTTTTCTCGTCCAATCAATCCTTCCCTTAAATCTTAACCATATTATCTTGCGAGCTTTCTTCTTTCCCTCCTCACCAAATCCATCTGGCCTTAAAATCTTTATTAAATTCTCTTGCGAGCTTCCTTCTTCCACTCCTCACCCAATCCATCCTGCCCTAAAATCTTTACTGCATTCTCTTTCGACCTTCCTTCTTCTACTCCTCGCCCAATCCATCCTGCCCTAAAATCCGAACCACAATCTCTTGCCAGCTTTCGTCATCTTCCATTTCTCTGCTACATCTTGCCCATACGTAATCCTATGTTCCCTCCTCTTATTCACAGATTCTGCACTTTATGTTCTCTTTTATTCCCAAATATACCCTCCCTTACCTCGTTTCCTGACCTACCTCACGCTATATTGGCGCATCTTTTCTTTCCTTATCCCTTTTCCAAATATTTTGCTACTTTGTTCTTTTTTATCATATTGTACTATTTATTATATTTTCATTTCGCAATCACTCTTATTTTCAATTATGTGTCTTTCCCTGTCCGTTTTCTCCGAATCTTTATACTTTACTCCGGTTTTCTCTCCTAAATCGCTAGAATTAAAGAACTCTCTCCTTTCTTCTTCCTATCTCGATATTTGTATCACCCTTCCACCTCTTTCTTATACCTTCTGCAAACACTTTTTCACTTCCATCCCTTTTTTCTATTATATTCGTCTCATACTACTATGCCCTCTCTTTCCCGCTCTAGTACTTATTTATTCCTTTACGCTAGTTTTCTTACCATCCAGACTTCCTCCAGTATACTCCTAACGTCCGCTTCATATCCTTCTTTTTCTATATCCCTGCTCCATAGCTTAATACCGGTCATATAAGCTAATCAAATAACCCACTCTTTAAATATCTTTACTCCTTATAACTTTACTTCCATTCGTATGTCGGCCTATTCATATTTCACTTTCTTACTTAGCTCTTTAAATGGTACAACCTCAAACTTGCATAATTTTTCATTGTTTATGAAAAATTACAAACTTCCATTTCGAAACTGTATTAACAAAAATTATTAAATATTGATGATTTTGAAGATTGGAAGACAAATTTTCAATTTTAAATCTTCTAAAATGATGAAATTTGAAATGTGAATCAGTAAAATCACATAATTTTTATTGTAAATTTGTAAACCTAAATAGTTTCCGATTTTAAAAGATTGACAATTTAAGCTTCTATGATTTCGAACAGTTAGAAGTTAAAATTCGTAAATTTCAAAAATATGGTATTAAAACTTATTGCATTTTTATGATTTATACTTCAAAGGTATGTACTTTTAAACATTTTTCGAATCAGTTTAATTCTGAAGATGTAGAATAAAAAATTCTTCACTTAAAACGATTTGTAATTTAATATTTTTCACGCTTGAAGATTTATAATTAAAAACTCTTTGATCTTGAAGA
>NC_046665.1:62367446-62395050 GCF_010883055.1 Belonocnema kinseyi
TAAGAATATATAATATTCTTAAATTTTAGTGATTATGGAAATAAAAATTCAAGTTTTTAAATTTCAATCTTCCAAATTGAAGAAGTTTTGAATGTAAAGCATAAAAATCACTTGAAACTTTATTTTTCAAAAATTATTGTATAAATTGTCGAAATTAACAACTCTTAGGTTTTAATGATTTGAAATTGAAATTGACTACAATTCTTAAGGTTTACAATTAGAAATATTTTAAACTTTAACGATTTGCAGTTACGAATTTTGTAATAATTACAATTGAAAGCCCTTCTATTCTAAAGATACATAATCTTTTTCTAATTTGGTTGGTTTTTAAGGTCTAAACTTACATTATTAATTTTAGATCCCAGAATTATAGAAATGTCAAATGCATAGTATAAAAATTCTAGAATTATTAATTGTGAATTTTATATCTTGCAAGTTTTTAAATTATAAATGATCAAAATTAACAGATCTTCATTTTTAGAGATATAGAAGCAAAGCTTCTGAAATTTTTAAAATATAGATATGTTAAATACTAAATTTCGAACATTCAACATTTAATGTGTTTAATAACACATGATGCAATTTCGAATGCTATCTTTGGAATAGTCCAATTTTAAATGTTTAAAATTGAGAGTTATTCAATTTTATACATTTACATTATGAATTTTTTAATTGTGAACTCAAGTTTAAAATTTTTAATCTTCCACATTGAAGAAATTTCAAGCGTAAGGCGTCAAAGGAACAGAATTTTTAATGCTTAAACTTAAAACTTGCCAGATTTTCAATTGCAAATCGTCAAAACTGAAAGATCATCACTTTTAAAGATATATACAATTCAAAGTTCTTAAAATTTCAAGAGTTATGATAAAAAACTGTTTAATTTTAAAGTTGTATAAATAAGAATTCTTAAATCTTGATGATATTGAACTATTGAAGATTTAAAATTTCAGATTTTTTTCTTGTTATACTGAAAACTTGAACATTTTCTAATTGTAAATTTAAAAATTTTTTAACTCTGAATGTTAAAGATTTACAATTTATAGTTCTGAAATTTTTAATACTTACAATAGAAAATTATTTGATTTTAACGATTTGCATTTTGATATTTCTAAGCCTTAAATATTTGCAATTGAACAGTCTTCAACATTTAATGTGTATTATAGAAAATGATGCAATTTTGAATGTTTTTTTAGTATAGTTCAATTTTGAAGATTGAATATTGAAATTCATTCAATTTTATAGATTTGCCGTTGAAAACTCTTCAGTTGTGAACCTTACAAGTTAAAAACTTTGGACGAAGTCAATGAATAAATTAAAAAATTATTATATCTCTTGCGGACATCTAAGAGAAATCTATCACATATCTAAAAGACATCAAACAGATATACTAGAGACATATAAAATCCATCTAACATATGGCTAATAGATATCTAACAGATATCTAGACGAGAACCAACCCATATAAACATAACATTGAACAGGCATCTATTAGAAGTAATAAAGTTTGAAAATTATCCTCATTTCGCGGCTAAGTAATTCGAGGCAAATGATGGCTCTGGCATATGCAACCCAGAATTATTTGACAGACATGCGAAAACTCATGAACAATAAAAATTAAGAAACGCCTAATTCTTCAAATCGAATTCCTTTAAAGGGAAATCCTTTTAGGGGATTATAAGGCTTTATTGAACAATTAAAATAAGACAAATTGAGATCTGTTGGTGGTTGGACCAAATATCGGCCTTATTAACCAGATTTAAAGAACTCTTATAGTCACCTCAAGGAAAGATATCAATGTAGGTTATATGTAATGAGAGTCGACAGTTCTTCACAGTTTTTTCAAAATTGAAGTGTACTAAGAAGCACAAGGCATCTTACAAGGTACTATGCAATTTTATATCCTTTTGGCGTCTCGGGTAAAATGCGGTTACACCCGAGGCAGTGAAAAAGGCTACAACTATCTCAGAGTGCCACTCTTATCTTTTCTTCTTGGGAAACAATGGGGCTCAAGTTTCATGATTTGGCAAAACATCTTATTTGGATCTACTTGACGAGTATTTTCTCGGAAAAATGCTGTTTCTAATTAAAATACACAGCTTCATAGTTCCACCGTCCTCCCTATTTAGGGACGTCCCATTACCGACGCTACTCAAGGAAACTCATGATGGTTTATTTTGCTAAAGAATGCGACGAAACAGGGAGTTTAATGAATAATAATTACGCGTACTTTCTGCTAACGAGATTTTGTCGGGACTTTTAAAACACTAGTGAAAAATATTCAGGAAGTGCAAGAAAGAATTTAATTAGAGCCTGAAAAATATTCCACATTTTTTAGAGACATTATTTCATTTAATGGGTAGGTTAAATCACAAGCATAGGCAACTAATAATTATATGATAATAAATAATCAAATATCAGAATGTAAAAGCTTCTAAAAGGATATTTCAATTCAATTCCTTTCTTAGTTGATGATTATAGAATTTTGCAATTTACCAGAATGTTTTTCTGACGTTTTCGTCACTTTTTAGTCAGCATTTTTTCTTCGATTTAATTTCATAAACGCCTAAAGATAGACACACTTAGTAGCCTAAATCAATCTCAAAAAAGGAACATGAAGGATTTTTTCATAAAAATAGGGAATCAAATTCTTTCGAATAGAATTAATGTATTTCAAGTAACATTTTTTTATAAACTGTTAATTTTTAAATCTAAAAAGATTAATTTCAAACCAAAGAAGATAAATTTCCAACCAAATAGACAAAAAAACTAATATTCGACAATAAGTTTGCACAGAAAAAACGAAAGATAACGTTTACATCGATCCTAGGTGAAAGATTCACCGCAACAAAAATTAACCTTGCCGGATTAATTTTACATGAAACGAAGATAATTTTCGACTTTTAACCTTGCTTGCAGGCAAGTTTATCGACAAGGTCTATCGTCGTTCAACTGCATTAAATTGGAGAGAACCGGAGATTTCCGAGATGCTTTTTGCGTATTTTGCTAAATGGTATTAAGTAATTTTTAATTCCTCTACAATAGTCTAATTTCTTTCGGAGGAAATCTATCAGTAAGAACAAATTTTTTTCGTATTTTCTGTTACTGATTCTACATGTTTTACTGAAATTTGCTCACTTCCGCGTCACGCAGTAGACGAGATCAGAATTATTCTCCTAACCTCGGTGAAACTTTTGTCGAAATATTTTTAATTTTTAACCGTTGCAAGTATTACATGCAACAAAATTTAACTTCAGTTTTTTCTGTGTGCATTTACAACTCGATCGTTGAAATTTTTAGAAAATGAAACGAATTTTTAAGTATATAGTTCAATTTTCAACTAAATAGTAAGATTTTCAACCAAGTGGTCAAATTTTTAAACTATAAATAATAAACTTCAACCACAAACAGTTGAATTCTTAATCAAATAATCGAATCTTTAAGTCAAAGATAAGAATATTTAAGAAGAAATTTGAATTTTTAAACCAGCACTTTTCTACTAAAAGAATGATTTTTAAATTAAAAACACATGCGTTTTTTATTCAAAAAGGAGAGCTTTCAAAAAAGTAAAAAATTTTACACAAAGAGACTAATTTTGAAAACAAGAGCCAAAAGGACATATTTCCATCAAAGGAGTTGAGTTCTCATCAAATTGTTGAATGTTTAAACCAAAACGCAAAATCTGTATAACACAGCTGAATTTATAACACGAAAATATGTATGTACAATCAAAAATGTAATTTTCAACCAAATAGTGGAATTTTCAATCGAATCGAATTTTCGACCAAAAAATATTTTTCAATCAAGAGAGAAAAGGAATTCCAAAAAGACACATTTTTAACAAAATAGTTCAATTTTAAACTGAAAACGAATAATTTATAACTAAAAATAGAATAGTGAAATTAACAGTCGAAAAATTAAATTTTAGGCAAAAAGTTTGTTAAAAAACATTTTAGGATCTTTAAGTAATAAAATATATTTCTGACAAAAATGTTTTGCTTCTAGTCAAAACGTTGAATTCTCAATAAAGAAAACTAATTTTCACAATAAAAGACGTGTTCCTACAAGATACATCAATTTTCAAACAAATTGTTTTTTTATTGGATTTTATTAATTCAGTTTGACTATTGCCGAAAAAAATGGAAAAAGAAAAAGCCTCTTGAAAACATAGGAAAGGAGAGGAATTATTGGAAAAAGGGTTAAAGACAATAATAGGGAGAAGAGAGTAAACTCTGTATTTAGATGCTTTGCATGTAAAATAAAAATCACTGCTTTTCATTTTTCCGAGCATTAAAAGAAATTGGTATCTCCATTTATAATAAGCTTTTGCCTCTCCCCCTGCTCTGGACTTGTGACGTAGTTTTCGAACGCCTCTATCGTACAATGAATTCATATTTGAAATTCAATTTGAAATTGAGTGAATTCTGCCTTAATCATAAAATACGGAAACCAGAGTTAATGAGCTCTGGATTTAAAAAATGAATTAACATCGAAATGAGATCGGAAACTAATTTGGTTGTCTTCTACTTGGAGCTACAATTGGAACGGTTCATCTAGTTTTCTCTTTTCCTGTTAGGAAGCACAAGGTTCGCTTGGTTAAAGAAGTATAATCGCTACCACCAAGTTGGAAAACGAACGGTTTTCTTGACGAAGAAAGAGTGGAAAACCGGTGGAATGAGAAAAGATAGAGAAAAAGAAGAGAAGATTGGGGGGGGGGGTGAAGGTGGAATAGGTGGAAAAGGAGGCAGACGGTGTAGAGAAAAGTAAGATGAATCCAGGAGATTTTCTATTCAACCAGCGTCGATTCGAACCTCTAGCCTGAAATTAAACTTTCAGGACTACGAACTTTGGCACGAATGAAAAATTTTCAGCTCTAGTCTTCCCCTATTTGACGTCACTGTTACGAAATTTAAGATCCCGAATTTCTTGAAAGTCGCTGAAAATGGAATGGAATAACGGTTTCGTTGAAGCATTATTCCGAATTTTTATACAGTGACGAATTTTATGAAATTTATATGAATTTAAAGGAAGAAATTATCAGTTCCGTACATGTTGAATGGTAGTGCATTTTTAGATACTATTATGATATTTATAGTACCCTCCAGGAGTACGAGGACACCTAAGAAATTAGCGATTACAAACATGCAGTCACGTCTTGCAGGATACCTACCGAACAGAATAATATAGAATAAATTGTAAAAAAGCTTCGAACATTTTATTAAATTCCGCGTAAAATGAGATCTATTTAAAGTATTTTTAAAAAATGGAGACTGGGGAAAGACCGGTTCACTTTACGATTTATGCCGATTTTCATGCTTTATCTTTAATTATAGAAAAAATCATTGAAAATGATTGTGAAAATTTAAAAACCACATAAAATAAATCTTGAATTCTCCTCTTAAAAATGATCCCAAAAAACCGTGGAAATTCCTAACTGTATACTGAGATCCTTTTGGAATCCGAGATAAAGTCCCGCTAAAAAGGTGGGTAGGAGACAAACAGTCCTTATGTACCAACTTTTATCAAAAAATTAAAAATAAATTCAAAAGTAGTGGAAAAATTCCATTTAGTTTGTTTTAGTATTTTCACAAGTGCTAATATGATTTATATATTACAAAAAAGTACTACTAAAGTAGGATTAAAGTACAAAAAATTGAAATAGTCTCGTTGAACTGGGACTTTTTTTTAAATCGAAAGTTTCATTTAGTTTGTTTTTAATTTTAAAGACCTAAACAAGTTTTAGGACAGAAGTATTAGAAATGTTCCATTATAATTGTTTCAGCATTTTCACAAGTGCTCATATGATTTTTATCGCAAAAAATACTGCTAAAGTAGGACTAAAGTGCAAACAATTTCAAATATATTCTGTTAAACTGTGAATCTTTTGAAAACAAATGTCTAACATATTTATATTTTTTTTTTAATTTTCACAAGTCTAAAATAATTTTTGGGACAAAAGTATGAAACTACTAGAAAAGTTCAACTTTATTTGTATTTAAAATGTTGATAAATGCTGATTATCATCACTTGTAAAAAACACTTGTAAACACTTGTAAAAAATTCAAAGAAAAAAATTAAACTCATCCAGTAAATTTCTTTAAAAAATGATCTATGACTTGTAGGAATTGAAAAAATATATAGTGGTACTTTTTAAGCACTTTCGTCCTAGGCAAATTCCTGCTCAGAATGGACGAATTTTGAACTGTTTCGGTATTTTAGTTCTACTTAGATAGGAGCTTGTTGAATATAAATCCAATGAATACTTTGAAAAATTTTGTATAAAAATAAAATTGATTTTTCTAGTACTTTTGTCTAAAAAAATTTCTGGTAGTACGGGAAATATTTAGGACTGTTTTAGTACTTTTTTCCTTGTCTGGATTTACAAAAATATTTTTTAAAAAGATGGGTTCGTCTAAAGGTTTTTCTTAAACCAAGTGCTTTAACGGAGCTTTATCCGGGGTTATAATAGGATGACAACCAGACCTTTTTATTTGATCCGTATAAACATTTTTCACTAAATTTTGTATAGAAACACAACATATTTATGGAAATCTCCAACAAAATCAGATGGTTAATGCACAAATAGGGTCTACTCTAAAAGGGAGACTTTTAAACCTTTTTAAATAACAGTAACCTTAAAAAAAAAAAATGACTGAAATTAGTCTTTTTTCTCATAGAAAAAATTAATTATAGCTAGGAATTTTTCTTCATTTCTTTTATTTTTTCAAAACTGAAGGATTGATACATTCATTACTCGAAAATAAATAAATTCTCTCTGATTCATACAACTCTTCAGCTTTGATTCTAGTATAAATATTTTTATAATCCTAAAAGGGTAAAAATTATCGTAGCGGTCTATAGAAAAGAAGTTTCTTAATAAGCGTAGAAACGAAACGGCACCCCCGAGGCTCGAAAATCGTGAAATAAAAAGCAAAAACGCAGGGTTGATTTTAACGAGGAAAATGTGCGTCGTGTACAAAGTGGTTGGGGAAAGGGTTGAAAGAGAGGAAGGTAAGCTCATACGTACCTGAAAGCGAGAGTGCTAAGGGTCGTTAACGCGCGACGAGGGGTGCGTTGAAAAAGAAAAAAAGGGAAAAAGAGTGTTTAGGCGCGAGGAGTCTGGGTAGCATTGAAGCTCAAGGATTAGTGTCGCGATCGGAAAGGTCGCCGGCGACGATGATCTCCACAGAGAAACTATGCAGAGAGCACAGTCCGAGCACAAACCCTCCAACGCCGAGGGCTTATTGTGTAACGGAGACAGTGCTTTTGACGCTCGCCAGAGAGACCTCTCAGACTCCCTCTGAGTTGAGTGAGTGTCGTGTGACCCCTGTCGAGATCATTCTATCGACAACCACGAGAAATGTGTCCAACATTCACTAGATTCCCCTTTTCCTTTCGTATTCTTTTCCTTTTTTAAATAAACCGCTTCTGACAAGTTTCTAGTCAGAAGTTTAAGTAAAAAAAACTCTTTCAGAAACTGTTGCAAATGAGAGGTTAACATATCTGATAATTGGCTTGATCGGTTGGTTGTCTGAGACAGTTTACGTATTTTTGTGCGATCAGTAAAACATAGTGACTTAGTGAAGTTCTTCATCTAGGGTGATTGCTAGAGAGATTGATTAGCGACCTGGGCCGGAGCGGTTTTGTTGAATAAACGTATTGCTTATTTAAGCAACAGGAATTCGATATTGATTTAAAATGTATAACTCCCCCTCATACCTCCTCCCACACCTCCCTTTCTCACTTTTATCATAAAAATTTCGTGATTACTGTTAGTATAATGAGACCAGAACCGAGTGAGTGTAATCCAGTGTAATCCACTTATAATGTGGAGTAATTGAAGTAATTGGGAGTAATAATCTCAGTATTTGGAAGTAATACACTTTTAATTTAGTTCTAATCCAGAGAAATTCATTTGTAATTCAGAGCAATCCAGGTTAATACACTTGTGATTTAAATAGTTCGTAGTAATTCAGGTAATCGAAGTGCGGTAATTGTAATCTAGAGTAATTTGTCTATAATGCAGCACAATAAAATTGCAATACAAATGATTCGAAATAATTGTGGTAATCCAAGTAATTAACTTGTAATCCAGAGTAATCCAGGTTATGCCGGGTAAATAACAGTAGATAATTGTCAATTATTTTGTTTCAAATTTTTCGTTTTTTTTTCCTCCAAATTAATTTTTCCAACTGAAAAGTAACTATTTCATTCCCATCTCAAACCTAAACTTATATTATTTTAAGATTCATGTACAAATTTTGTTAAAAATTGGTATTTTTCATTGGAAAAACAATCTTTTTCTCTAGAAAATCATAATTTTTGTCTACACTTAACCATTTGGCAGAAAACTAATCTACTTAATAGGAAATTGAACAATTTTGTTTAAAAATTATTTTCTTTAACTAGAAAATGCATTACTTTCGAAAATGGCTTGTTTAGAAATTTTACTATTTTCTTCAAAATTGTTTCTTTTGCTTAGAAATCAATTTTTTTCATTGAAAATTCACCAATTATGTTTTTGGTGAAATTTTGTCTTTCTCATAAAGAAGACATCTAAGAAATTTCATTTAAAAATAAGAATTCAGGATAAACATACAAAAATAACCTGAAGTTGTTGTAATATTGTAAATTGTCTATGCAAAATAATAATTTTTCATTCAAAGATACCAATAATTTTCTATGAAAAACAGTAACGTAATCCAAATTGTTGATAGCTTCTAAATCTTCATGAAACTATAACAGTTTTTTTTAATTACCGATTTACTGTAAAAACGTGAATGCAATCTGAAACTTTTACGAAATTGCAAATCTTGTTCGTATTATCATGATTTTTATTTCTAAATACCATATTTTATTGAGAAAAGTTAACGTTACCTAAAACTATGGAAAAAGTGTGAGCCTTTAAAATATAATGATTTTTGTTTTGAAATGTTAATTTGCGGTAAAGAAACCTGCAAAATTTTAATTGTTGATCAAATTTTAATCTTAGAAATATATCTTTTTATTAAAAATACACATGTCCTATGTTAAACGCTAATATAACCTAAGCTGATCCAAAAATAGGAATATTGATGATTATTCTCAATATTAAAAGGAAATATATATACATTTCATTTTCAAGATTTCAAATTAAAGATACCTTCTAGTAATGAAAAGCCTTTTAGGTTTATAGCGATTACGATTGCAAGATTTACAACACATACACAACTTGTTTGAGATAGGAAAATAAAATAAAATGGTATTTATAAATAAAATGTAAGAAGAATAAGAATATCTCAATTAAGTGTGAGATATATTTTTTCTCTTCCGCGAGAATTTTCTCTTTTTCTTTGGATCATACTTTTTCGCAGCTATTCATAATCTCTTTATTAATGGCTGCGAGTTTCTTATAATTCATGAAAAGTTAATCGCAGCTTGAAGAAAAAAAGAAAAAATTAGTCAACGTAGGCATCGCGTACTTGCAAAACGGGTTTCGCAGCCTATTAAGACTGAAATTAAGTTTGTCACCCTCCTCCTCCCAAACCAACTACATTGCACCACTTACCCTAGCCTCGCTTCGAAATTCACCCTCTCACCTTAAAAATTCTTCCTCCTCTGCTTTTCCTCTTCTCGCTTTCTCAGGTAACACTCCCCTTCCCCGGTCTTCAATCACCTTCCCATATTCTACTTCCCTTACTTCCCCTCACTTTCCCTACTTCCCAACTTCTCATTCCCCATACTAGCACACTAATAATTTTTCCCAGCTTCCCATAATTTCCCCTCACTTCCAAACTTCGGAGAAAAGTTGGACGGACAGACCGATGGACGAACACCCGCCCCAAACTCTAAGGGTTTCGGCTCGAGGTTACGAAACCCTAAAAATTGACAAAATTCTGAAACATAGTGATTATAGAAAATTTAAGGGGAAATAGGGGGAATATTAGATATCATAAATAGGACTTGAATTTATTAAAACAATTTTTTCACACGTCAGATACAATTCTATACAATAAAGTTTCTTTGATATAAAAAGATCTCCGTCTCCTCTGGGAAAAATGAATGCTTGAAGTACTATTTAAAAGTCATTAGAACGCTAAGTTTGGCAGCTGGAAAAAAATCAAGACTGCAATTAAAACTTTAACGGATTTCCGAAAGGAGTTACCTAATGAGCGGCGTGAAGAGTCACGGCACTACAATCAGAATGCTGGAGCCAAGAGTAATTCGGCATTTGCGATTTCCGCGTGTTCGCTGTAAATCAGGCCCGCCGTTACCCAATTTCGCCGGCTGACTCCATTACCAGCCAACTGCCCTCTAATTAGTCAAGCTCGATTAGGTGGGTGGGTGGGTTGGATGGGTAGTTCTGGTACGGAGTCTGTTCTCCACCCAAAAGCCTCGACTCAATTCCGAGGTATTACCTTCTCTCCCCACTTACCCTATCCATACTAACCCACTTGAACGTCCCCCCCCCCCTCATACTCCAAAAGACAAATAAGCCATTTTGCCTCTCTCAAACCTCACCCTTATTTTCTTTGCTTATTTTTGACCTCGAGAACTCTACAATCTGCAGGATCTACACTCCCCCGGGAAGTTTAAGTACAATTGAGATTTAGAAAGAGAACTTGTAACCCAACTTGTAACATATCAATGCAATCAGATGCATTTTTATTGATTGTTGAGAGAAACGACTTTCATATAATCCACACAAGTCACTTTCAACTCCTGGTTAAATCAGACGTTGGCACACTTTTCTCGACAAAGAATCCATTCAAGTAATACGTTTGAAGAACATAAAATACATATTTTTTTGGGTGCTACAACTTTAATTTAAAACTTTTTATTCTCAAAGGAGTATTTATCTAAATATAGTGAAAAAATGAAAAAGCACCGTTTTTTGTGTTTTTTCCTTGAAAATCGAAGTTGTTTGTATTTTCCCTATCATTTTCACAATTAGTAAGTCAAAATACGTTTGTATATCAAGTTTCAAACCAATCGGAGGTAAGTACTTTTCGGAACTGTACCTCCGAGTTTATAACCGGAACGTGTGGGCTTGATTCCTGCTACTGGCATGTTTTGCCATTTTTAAGGGTTTTGCAGCCCCGATCAGAAAACTTAATAGTTTCGGTCGGGTGTCCATCGTACTTTTTTACAAGGAAGAAAAGTAAGGATAAATTATGGGAGGAGATGTAGGTGAAGTCAGGAGAAATAATGGGAGATGAGGTAGGGGAAGTAGAGTAAAGGAGGAGAAAGTAGTGGAGATTAAGTAGGAAAAATAAGGAAAGGGGAGGGGAAGTAGGGATTGTGAATCTAAGTGAGGAAATGTAGGGGAAATGATTAGAAACGAAGGTGTGTATGGAAGGGAAAGTAAGGATAGATAAAGAAATGAGGAGAAGCGACGTGTTTGCTAGTGAATAGTTGAGAGGACGAGTGGTGGCGGAAGAATTTGAGGAAGAAGGTTGAAGGGTGAAGTGAGGAGAGGGTAATTGACGGAATGCAGAGGGAGGAGGGTAGGCGATATACGTAAGGCGGAAGTTTAAACGACTCAATTAACATCTTAATTGGCTACCAAACGCTTTTTTGTAACTAATTTTGTATTTGCAATTGATAATTAAATTTCTCATAATCAGGCTGAAATATTCATTTTAAGCTTTTTTTCTATTATGCAAATTTAGGGTTTCCCAAGTTTAGTACTTTAACTTTAAAACTAAATGAAACTAAATTAAATTCAGCATTATTTTTTATTTTGCATTTGGAATTTTCCCAGTCTACAGTCAGCATTGTTTTTGAGTTAGAAAACTTATATTTGCCTTTTAGAAAGAATATTTACCCTGATTTTTTCATACTCGTACTGCGCGATTCACTGACGCCTCACTCGGAAATTTCCAGGGCGCTAGATCTAGTTCACGTCTGTATAAAAAGAAAAAAATAAACAAATAATGGACCTTGCCATCTCTCACCTCAGCGTATCAACCTACTCTCATAAATTGACCTTTCTAATTATTCTAATATAAGCTAGAGAATTATTTTATACTAAAAGAAAAATTATAAAAGTTTTATAATTAAATTGAGGAAAAGTTACCATAGAGGTAATCGAGAAATGAAACTTTTCAATTAGTTGTTAATTGATAAAGCTCCGTAAATTTAATTAGATTTGAAAGTTTTACTCAACTGTCCCTCTTTACATCGGAAGGCATATTGAAAAATTTTTGATTCGCTCGCAAATATTGGAAAGATAAGTTTTTAATTAACGTTACTGAATTAAAAATAGATTTGGTTTCTTTTAATGTTTAAAAATGGAAAATTTTTTAATTTATGAAGTATAAAAATTGTAGAGGTTAAGATCAAAAGTATTCAAGTTTACGTTTTGAATTTTAAACAGAATCAGTGTTTATAAATCATTAAAGAATGTTTACAAATGCCATTAAATTGCCAAGTTTTGAATTTTTATCAATTCAACAGTTTAAAAATTTCAGGTTGAAAAAAATAAATCCATGCTGTCATTTTGCTCTAAATTAAAACTAATTCTCCTCTTCAACGATCATTAATAAAAATGGTTAAGCTAAAACATGCCCTTTCTTCAGTTCAGTATGAAATTAAAAATAAAAATATAATTAACCAAAGATTACTCTCATGCAATCTTATAAAAATGTCAAAAACAAAATTAGTAGCTTTTCCAGTATAGAAAAAATTGAAAACCAAAATTTCTTCTTTTCCAACTCAACAAAAATGTTAATAATAAAAAATTACCATGTTGCAATTCATGACAAAAACTAAAAGGTCAACCCCTCAACTCCATAAAAACATAAAAAAGAAAAATAGCATTCTCCGATCTAGAGAAGTAAATAAATAAACAAAAATCTTCCCGTTCAACTCAACAATAATTCAGAAAACAAATTAAAATAAAAAGCTTCACCCTTCAACTCAATAAACGCGCTAAAAAAGAAGAACTGGCCCATTCCGATTGAGAAAAAAACATAAACAAACTTCTTTTACCTCCAACTCAAAAAGAAGAATTAAATCCGTCCCAAGTGAAAAAAGTATCGGAAATACAAAACTATTCACATTTTAATTTATAAAATATTGAAGAAAAAAATTTTCTTCTTTCCAGCTCTACAAGAATTAATCCAATCGAAGAGATGAATCTTCAACAACTAAGAAAGAAATTTTTAACAACTTTAAATCAAATACTAGAATTTTCAATAAAAAGAAATGAATTGTGAACCAAAAGTATGATGGTAGACGTTTAAACCAACAAATTATCTTTGAAACAATAATAGTTTAATTTTCTTATTGAATCTGTCCATGGTTACGGAATTTTCTGTAACGTTTGTCTTGGGTAAGCTGAAAAGGGGATAGAATTACCAAAAATTCCGTAAAGTTAGCCCTGAAAGACCTGACAAAAAGTTGAAGTTATGGAAAATTCCGTAACCATAGACAGTGCGCTTCTTTTGAGCTTACTTGTTTCAGTTGAATAGTCGAGACAAACAGAGAAGAATATAATATTTCTTTAAGAATGGAAAAAAAATTCATAAACGGTTATTAATCTGTTCAATTGATCTGTCATCTAAGCTAATCTTTAAATTCTATCAATATTCTCAACAAAAAAAAACAATGTCTAAAGAATTTAATTAAAAGTATTCTCATACTAGTAACATATAGTTTTAGCTCATTATTCACTGTTAGATTGATGGGTATATAAAATTAAATCTGCATTTTGTATTTAAAAATAGGAGGGCAGCAGCTTTTGTGACACATGAAATTTTAAAGGCGGGGGGGGGGGGCTTAATAGAAAATTAAGGAGAGTCCTAGAATTAGACTCCTTTTACTAACATGGCAATGCACCATTAAAAATCTAAGTGAACTTCAAGTTGTTTACGCGAAATTCGTTTCTCATAAATTAATATAATTTTATTACCTCATATAAAAAAAATATTCTAAGAAGTTAGCTTGGAAACGAACCACTTCAGATGTAGAATCTTCTTGATGGCGGTAGGGTAGGTTTCCTGAACTCTAATAATATATCTTCGTGTTATTCTATCTTTTAAGTAAATAAATTAGCTATAAGGAAACAATTAATAAAATGTATAGAAAAAAGAGAATCAAATTACATTTCTATATCTGCATCTTTTGTGCATTAAATAAATGAGAAATGGAGTTTTTCAATGAAATATGTTATTTCCAAGGAATCAGTCAATCATTTTTATATTCTATCAAATATATGAGGCAGTAAAAAATTTAACATAAAATCAAAATATAACTTTAAAAGTGTTTACGCGAAATGCCTAATTGAAATGATGATAAACCTGAAAGTTGTCTACACATATTCGTCTCTCACAATGGCGCAATACCATTTTGTGACGCCATCGGGACCCTTCGAGAATATTATAGAAACTTAGAATGCACACGAACCAATTTAGCTGTGGCATAGTCTCGATGTCGGTAACATGTCGGTAATAGGAGTCTTGCCTTTACCGAAATGACACAAACTGTCAGAAAAGGGAGGGGTTTGTCAAAAATTGCTGAAAATAGCGTCACGTAATATGTGGATATTCTCAAATTCATTTCGCGAAATTTCCCTCTAGACAAACGTTCCGATAAAAAAATCCTGTATACCAGAAAATAGCTCACAATCTTACATATTACTGCCCCGAGGAAATGTGCTCTTTGAAATTGCAGCTTTCCATTTATAACTAGATTATTCCCTACATTCTTAAACATATCAAGCGTTCATCGTGCAGAAAGTCGAAGGAAATGTTACGAGACCCTATTCATATAAGCTATGAACATTCATGCAGAGGATAAATATTATAATACAAGAAACATGAATCTTGAATGCAGCTCACAAGACTCTCAGCAAGAATACAAATAAAAAATAAAAAAAGTAGGATATAAAGTTTCAAACTACGATTCTTCTTTGACGAGTTTCTGGTAAAGGACGGTATTTCGATGAAGGACATTTTTATGGTATGGGGAGGGGCGGTTAAGAAAAGGGAGGGGGTTGGCTCTAAGACGGCATACCGATAATTCCAGAGAGTGCGCCCTGGAATTTATGAGGTTTAATCCTTTGCGGAATCCTAGAGAGGTGGCTTCTGTGGTCCATGGAAGCTTTGATAGGTTAGGGTTTAAAAGGGCGGCAGTTGTGAGGGGAGGGGAGTTAAACTTGTAGCCGGGCTCAACATGTAAGGAAGAAAAATGCAGCCTATAGCTGCACTCTCGTATAGGGAATTATAATATACGTGTGGGAACTGGAAGTGGGGGTTAATGTTCAGCGATAAAAGCTAGAGAAGCAAAATGCTTATATTCATAGGACTCAAATGCGAAACAGAAAAAAATTATAATAAAGAAAAAGTTCTAAAAAAGTATATAAATGTGATTTCCATGATTATTATGAGGATGAGTCCGAGTAAAAATAATTGTTTAAGATTCTTCAAAGAAATAACTACGGATTCACTAATCTTGCGGCTTCAATAAAAGTAGATTTCTTTTAGAGCTTAAACTTCAATAGAAGCCTAGAAAGACCCAAAAGGGTTCCTTGATGATTCCTTGAAAAAACATAAAGGCGCATTCGTAAACTAACGACTCGCAAAGTGGGGATGGTGAGTGAGGAACTTAAAGGATTTGTCGACTGATGACTTCAGACGAAAAGTTTCTCAAACATTATGTGAATACTTTGACTCTCTTCATTAAATTATGTCGCCCAAGGTTCTATTACATGTGTCGTCTAACAGAAAGATTGCGTTATTAACTAGATAAAATGCTAGAAGAAACACATTATTTGAAAAAAGTATCATAACTGGGTTCCTTTGGAGATTCAACTGGAGTCTCCTTTGGAACAAATTCATTTTTTTGGGATCGTTTCAGCAAGAGTGTTTCCTTTTTGTTGCAGCTGCTTAGGAACCAAACATTGTTTTTAATAAAACCCCTAGTTAAAAATTACTTAATATGTAACATCGTTTGTAAAGTTGAAAAAAAGGCTTATAAATTATTTCAACAAATTTCATATGAGAAAATAAAGCATAAATAACGAAAAATCTTTCAGGTCATAATTGTTTATTTAAATGTAGTTAATTGCATCTTTCTGGCATTTTTCATCTTCTTCGGTAAAATTCTTAATTTTTATTTAATCTTCATTCACAAAAATTTATTCTATTCCTTGAAAGGTTCTTTACAATTCTTTTTTGCAAGATTTTATGGGAATTATTTTATTTCGAAATAATACGTACAATTATTTTTACTAAATAATTTTCTTGATTTAAATAATTTTCTAAGAGATATTTGATCAAAAAAATTTTACAAACAGAATTGTAAAGAGCCTTTTTAAGAATAGAAAGAAATTTTCTGAATTAAAATTGAATAAAAATGATTTTTGCCTATAGCGTCTTGGCTACTCTTTTAAAATCGGTTGAAAAAGTCGATGTGTCTTTTTTTATCAGTTTGGTAAGTGCAGTTATTGATTGATAAATTTTGAACTTAACTATAGACCTAGAACATCCTTAGTTCTTGAATTTTCAGATAGTGAAGTCCTCAATTAAAAAATGAAATCTACACTAAACCGGTTAGGTTTCTAAATTTTATTTTGATGAAATTTCAATATCCATACTAACGTTTTACCTGCCAAACCTTTTTCTGATCGGAAAATATTTTGTGTTTATTCTTTCGATTCAAAATTCAAATTTTTGAAACTACAAAAAAATGTCTCTGTTTGGGTCAAAATTTTTGGAAATTGTGTAATATGTTATCTTCTTAAACTTTTATCAGTTATCTATTGTTATTAGTTTATATTATTTATATTACATATGTATTTGTATTATGTAAAATACGTACATTTTTGAAAAGTTTGAACATGCCGAACCTTCTTTTTATGAAAACAACTTTTTTCGAAATTCAAGAATTTTGGCATAGTAGGATTTTGAATTTGTACCGCAATTTTGAAACGTTTCAAGTACGTCGAAGAAAACTTTATATATGAAATTGATGTTTGATATAGTTAACTTTTTCCAAAAAGTGTGCATTTAACTCGGCGTAACACACATTTTTATTTTGCACATATTCAACCAATTCTTAATTGAACAAAAAATTATCCTTAAATTTGTAAGTTTATGTTTCTATTTCTTAGAAGTAAGCATGCATATGAAAAATGTGGCAGAATTTTTTTAAACAATAAGAAACTTATTCTTTAATTTGAATAAATTTCAATTTTAGAAACCGCAAAACGAACAGAAGATACTCACCGATCAAAAAAATGTTTTACAAGTAAAGACTTCGTAAAAGTCGACAACTTTTAAATCAGAAAAAAGTTGGAAGACGAAATTATTGAACCTATTTTCTTCGGAATTTTGTCTGGATGAACACCTTACAGTAATAGGTAATTACTAAACTTGTGATATATTGCAATTTTCAGCTATATTCACAAAAAAACAACTTTTGCACAAATTCAGTAATGTTCCATGGTCCACTACCCGACTGTATTCTAACTTGCGGTTAGATTAATCAGTAGCGACCCGAATTTGTAACCAGATTCCTGCTGCTGGCACTTCTTGCCATTTTTTTTTTTCAAATATTCTACAAAATTCAATTAGCTGTTCAATTTATTTTACCAAGCCACATTATTTATTTTCAACCATGTTACCTATATGAAAACTTTTTTTCTTTCACTTTTACTGCTTTTACTCAAAGAAAGTTTTTTTTCTATAGAAACTTTTCATTTGGTTATTATTAATTTTATATGAGATAACAATGAAGTTTACAATAATATTATTACAAGATTGAAATAAATAATAAAATATAAAGAAATAGTGAAATAAATCATAATTTTAAATTAGAGTAAATAAGTGATTGGACAATAAATTGCATCATAAATCCGAATTTTTCAAGGATGTCGCGGCACTGAAATATCCTTTAACGACTTTCGCATCGCGATATATGTAACATGCGTGGATTTTTTAAAAGTTACTTTCCTGAAGAATTGCTGAAAAACGTTTCTTATTACTTTAGTATATTAAAAGTTTAAAAATTACTTATTACTCGTATTTGATTATTTGTTTTAAAATTTGTTTATTCAATTCTTTATACAAAATTTTATCGAACACGTGAGAAAATTTATGTTCATTTCTCGATTTTCCTCATGTTTAAAACATTTTTTTGGTTAATTCGAATCTGAATATTCAAGCGTTAAGCGCTAAATATAATAAATAAAAATACTGAAAGTTGATTGGTTTTAATTTTAAATTTGTTTAAATTTAAAACATGAATATTCAAAATTGAAGACTGTACTCTTGCAAAAGCTTTCAATTAAACAACTTGAAAGGGAAATGCCTCTGAATTTTCCAACATTTTAATCTAATTTGTTTGAATTTGAAAAGGTTTTTAAATAAACAGTTTCAAAAGTAAAGCCTTTAAGCCAAAAGGAAATTAAAACCCTCAAAACTAGACATCTTTTAAGTAAAAAAAAATGTTTAAACTTGTACAAAATACGGACTCATAAAGTAAGATTGCGTAAATTAGATATCTAAATAAAAAAATTAATGAATTTGGTCATTTAAAAATGGAATAATCTCAAAACTCAAAGCATTTAAATGGAATATTTTTTTAAATTTAAATAACTTATAAATGTACAATATAAAATAAAAGGCCCTTAATATTGTACAATTTAAAGTCTAATATTTTCAAAACTCTTCATTAAAATTTTTTCATAATTACGTTTTTAGATTTGAACATTAAAGAATAAAAATGAAGCTTTATGAATTGTACATTAAGAAAATTTGAACTTCTAAAGCTTAAACATTTTGAATTAAAATTAAATAATTCCGGCAAAGCAATTACACACAGGAAAAGAAATTATAGTATTCAGTCTCTGAAAGCTGATTTGCAGGATATAATCTCCTTCGGACTTAAAGCCTCATGATTCAATTTAGAATGTAAATATTAACATTAGGAGCGAGGTCGAAATTTACAAATTCAAATACTTGTTATATTAAAAAAATGTTCGCAACGAATGCAAAGAATTATATAATATTTTTAGACATCTCTGTTTTCCACAAAGTTCAGAATGTATTTGAATATTATATCTAAAAAACAACACGTGGAGCGAAATTATCGAAAATCTCGCATTCAATGTTCGCAAATCCTAGATGAGAATTGTCTCAAATTGTAAATAACTGTTTAATTATGAAGGCAAAATTTATTTTTTTAAAGTTTTAGTACAATGCTTTAAAAATCACAAAAGGTTTCCCTTCATAATCATCAATTTCGTAAATGAAAACTTTCAAAAGAGTAATTTTATTTGATGATAAAGTTTTATTTCTGAATGTTTCTAAAAATTATTAATAGACAAGAATATTTTGATTTAATTTTTTTATTAATATGCGGAAATATTAGTGTTCTTAACAATTCGCTACTACACAATAATTTGTCAACTTTTTCACAGATTTATCTTAATGGTCGGTACATTTTTAAACAAATCTGGAAATTTTCGAGAAAATTATTTTAATCTCCCAGCATTTTTTAAAAACTGAAGGTAAAAATAAATCTATCCTTTCATAGCAAATAGTAGTTTTTCAAGGTAGACAAAAATAATTTGGAATTCTTCTAAAGATTTTCAGTGGTTTCAAGATATTACAAATTTTTTTATAATATCTAGTAAAAAGTAAAGTGATTTTTCATTTGGAAAAAGTAATTTTAGTAAAATATTTTGAAATATTTTGAAACATTACAAATGATTTCCAAAATAATCAAAAACAAATCTTATAAAGTTTTATAAATAATTAAGGAATAATTCGAATCATTACCAAAGAACAAGAATTCCTAAATATCTTTTAACCTAGATACTACTTCGACATATCTGAAATCTTCAAAAATCTTTTTGAATTTTTTCGATAAACTTAGGAGAATGATATCTATGTAAACTTTAATTCAATTAACAAAAAAACTTTATATTCGAAATTTTCATTTTTTTATTAACAATTACTGTTTCCTTAAAATTATGATTCATCTACATTTTTTTCTATTTTTACTGAAAAACCTTTTTTTGTTTGGCAAATATATTTTTGTTGACCATTAATTTTTTGGTTAAAACTTCAACTAAGTTAAAAGTCAAACTACTTTCTTAAAAAGTAATTTATTCAATTTAAAATCTATATTTTTAATTGAGAATTATTCTTGTTTGCGAAAAAATTACCCTTCTTGTAGATAATTCATAAATTTGGTTAAAACTTATTTTTTTCTTTCAATTATAATTGGCTTACTTTTATTCTTTCTGGACTGAAAAATACTTTGTTTATTCAAAAATTCGCCTTTTTCACTTGAAAATGAGAATTTCAATTATTTGATTGGAAAGAAAAATATTTTTACCTTGAGAATTCACCTTTTTTTATGGAAGATTCATAATTTTAATTGAAAATTCGTCTTGTTTGGGAGAAAATTGATCTTTTTCGTTGATAATTCATGTATTTAGTTGGTACCTAATTTTTTTGAATTATATTTATATAATCCTAAATACAAATGAATAAAAGTAAGAAATAAATAATCATTCTGAAGTTTAATTTTGCATTCAAATTTATTTTTTACCCTAATAATTTCTTTAAAAATAAGTAACTCATATCATATATAATTTATAATACCTATAATATTCTACATTTAAAACAATAAAAAATTATTCACTTCAGAGGTTCTGAAGGAATAAAATTCGAAATGATTATAAATAATAACGTGTCTTTCCTAATAAAGTAAATATGAAATTTAATTTTGTCGGACGAGTATCGAGTACCAAATACGTGTAGAAAATATTATTCTAGATTCACGACTTGAAAAATTAATGATCGACGTAATTTCCCAGATTGAAACTTTTCAGTTAGAAGGAGCACAATCCCCTGAGGTTAGACTTGAAAATTTCTCGGATGGAACTCGTGCGCAATGCAGCGAAAATTAACCATTGAATTTCAGTTGAACGAAAATCCTCAAAATAACCGTTTTAATTCTTCATTACTGCTAATTATGCATGATTAAACATTTTAAACATGTGATGACGGATAATAATACTCATTATCATACACAATTTTCATTACTTAGACATTACTAATAAAGCTTCCTTAAAATTGATAGAATTGGTTAATTAAACAACTTTTCAAACGCAGATATAAGTTAATTATTTTAAGCAACTTAATCTCTGATCACGAAAAATAGAAAAATAATAGAGTATTAAAATCTGTTTTATGAAATCAATGTAGGTTCTACATTCCTAACAAGAAAGATGAATTTGCTATCAACAAAGATGAATTTTCAAACCAAAAAGACGAGTTTAAAACAAAAAAGTAGATATTTAAGCTAGAAAGTAGAATTTAAAAAATTTTTACTTTAAAGCAAGAAAAGGTGCATTTCCAACAAAAAGTCCGTTTTTTATCAGGAAAAATAGATTTTCAATGAAATAGTTGAATTTTCAACAAAGAAATAATTATTTTTTAACCAAACAGTTACATTTAAAAAAGAAACTTAAACTGTCAAGCAAAGGAGAAGATTTTTTTAAAGTATACTTTTTAACCTAATAGTTGCATTTTTAACCTGCAAAGATGAATGCCAGTTGTGTTTGAGAGGAATCTTCTCACAACTAAAAACTAAAACTATATTTTAGTTTAGAATATGTAAATAAAGAACTTTAATTTCCTCGACAAAAAACTACAAAGATGAATCTTCGAAACATAAAGACGAATTTTGTAAGAAAAGATTTGAATTTTCAAACCAAGAAAAATTTTTCAGTCAAGAAAACGAGGACCAAACAAATGCTCTTGCAACCAAATAACTGAAGTTTCAGGCAAAAGAGTCGAACTTTCAACCAAAAAAGAAACTATTGAACTTTGGAGCCAAAAATACGAATTTTCTACAAAAAAGTTGAATTCTCTAACCCAAAATATGAATTTTCAATCAAAAAGTCCATTTTTACCCAAACAGTTGAATTTTTAACAAAATAATTGAATATCTAACCCAAAAATATTAGATTTCTACTCACGACACACGATTTCTACAAAACAGTTGAAATTGTCACCACACAGTTGAATTTCCACATAAAATAGCTGAATAGGTCAATTTCTAACAAAAAAGTTAAATTTCAACAATATAGGTAAATTTTCTACCAGAATTGAATTTTCAATCAAGAAAAAAACTGTTAAACTTCTGAGTCAAAAATACAAATTTTCAACAAAATAGTTGAATAAAAAAAATAAGAACTTTAAAAAAAAAAGTTCATTTGAGTTTTCTACCATAAATAAAACCTTGATGTCTGCAGCGAAACAAAAAAATTTCTTAAAAACAGTTGAATTTTTAACCCAAGATATAGATTAAAAAAATAGTTTATTTTTAACAAAACGGTTTGATCTTTAACAAAATAGTTAAATGCTCAACCAAAACAGATGATTTTTCAACCAGAGAGTTGACTGTTTAACCAACAAAGACAAAAACTTACTAAAATTGATTAATTTTTAACCCAAAAAGACAAATATTCTCGAATTAAGTTTTTACCTAAATAATTGAATTCTCGAACAGAAAGAGATGATTTTTGTAATAAGATTATTTTTTATCGGGAAAGAGAAATCAAGATACGATAACTTTCAACCAAACAAGATAATTTTTCTAGTAAATGATACATTTTTCATCCAAACGAACGATTTTTCTATAAAAAAGTAGATTTCGATTTAAAAAAATGAGATTTTTGACCCAAAAAGATGAATTTTCAACGAAAAATGCAATATTTAATATTTTAACAAAAAATTTTTTGATTTTAGGTCAGAAGCAGTTAAGTATAACCAAAGGTTACGAATGTCCAAAATAAAGTTTAATCTGTGGCCAAAAAAGATAAATCTTCAACAATATAGTTAAAATTTCAAAATATTGTCAACGAAAAATATAGCAGTTAATCTTTCAACCGAAAACTTTAAATTTTAAACAACCAAATTTTAACCAAAAGAGATGAAGACTCGCTTTAATATATAATAGTATACTTTTCAACAAAAGAATGAACTTTTAACCATAATGAATGAACTTTTAGCAAAAAAAAAAGGTTAAAAGGGAAATTTTTTAATAAAACCAGAGGAGAAGAGTGGAATTTTTGAAAATAGGAAAAGAGAGGGGAATTATTACCTCTATTATCTATTATGACTGTGAAGTCAGGAATTGTGGTTCAATAAATCCATTTTATGATTTTGACGATAACAGAATGCAAAACTAGAAGAGTTTGTTAAGTTTGCGGGCGGGTTTCGATTTATTATCGTGATAAAATTCACCTGAAGTCTTTGTAAAAACTGAGAGAGTGAATGAAAGCGAAATAGTATTTTATGATTCTGTCAGCGACTTCCGGTCCAAAGTCCCCTTTTCGTAGAATGTAATAAAATCAGTTTTATTAAAGCTGCTTTTTGCGTGCTCTATCTCATGCGATAATCAAACACACATCAAAGTGTAGAAAAGCAGACACTACAACTTTTCGTGTTTGACTCAGTTTGACTTACCGTTAAATGTATGTCGCGTGTCTCACTTTTCAGTGACCGTGATTTATCATCATCAACAGATATTTAAGTTCAATATTGCAAAACTTTTAATTCAGGAAGAATAAATAAATAAATGCAGTGGCGTATTTACACAAGTGGTGAAAAAATTACGCCCTGAGGCATACCAATTTTTAGAGGCCGAAAAGCGGCTGCTTTTTTATTTTTTATTTTTATTAATACATAAAAAGTCTGTATTCGCTCTATGGTATGTTTTTCGCTTGTCAATTCGGCAATCAAGAAAATTACGAATCAAAATTCAAAGAGGGCACAAAAATTTAGTGTGGTGTGGGGTGGTATGAGACCTAAATTCAGCTCTGGGTATATCAAATGAAAATTTAAACAATAAATTTATCAGTTTATTGTAAAACTATTAAACTAGTGATTTTTAAACAAATAGTTAAATTTTAAAGACAACAAAAAAAACTTGTTGCAAGACAGTGGAATTTTCAACAAAAGGACGAATTGTCAACAAAAAAGGCAGTAATTAATATGTCAACCAAAAAGTAAATATATTTTTAACAAAATATTTAAAATGTGAATAAAATTGTAGAATTTTTAACCTACAGAGACGAATTTTTTCGACAATTTTCAATTTTCAATCAAAAATTTATTTCTAACCATAAAAGATGAATTTTCTATCATGAAACATAAATTTTCAATTCAAAAAGACGAACTTTTAACAAAATGGTTGAACTTTTGACCAGAAGAAAATAACTGTATGAAAATAGTTGAATTTTTATTAGAGCAATTTAATTTTTAACATGTTATTTGAATTTTCGAGCTGTGAAGATGCATTCTCAACTAAATGGTCGTATTTTTAAAGAAAACTGATTAAAAGTAAAGCAAAAACAGTTGCATTTTCAATGAAATTTCTAAATTAAAAAAAGATAGAGTTGAATTCTCAACCCGTAGAGTAGAGTTTATAAAAAAAAGTTCATTTTCAACCAAGAAAGAGGACGTTTCTACGATAACAGATAAATATTTGAAGCAAAAAGACTAATTTTCTTCAAAGATGTTGAATTTTAACCCTAAAATGTGAATTTGTAACAATAAAGTTAATTATGAACAGAAAATTTTCAACCATGAAAGGAAGAATTTTAAACCAATAAAATTAGTTTTCTACAAAAAAAAAGAAAAGAATTTTTATCTATAATAGAACGATTTTAAAGATAAGAAAATTAAATTTTCAGTTGAAAAATAAATTTTTAACAAAACAAAATGTTAACAAAATGTTAATAAAATGTTAAAATGTAAAAGGAACAATTCCAAAAATAAAAAAGTTATATTTTCAGTCAAACGAGAAAGTACATGCTCAAAAAAAATATAATCATCAACGAAAAAGTTTGATCCAAAAAAGAGGAAATTTCAAACGGCTAGAAGATTATCTTCTTATCAACAGGAAAAACCAATTTATAACTAATTAAGAAAAATTTTTAATCAAAAATTTACATTTGTAATTAAAAATTAAGTTTACATATGAAATAATTATTAACAAAATAGTCAACTAGTCAACAATCAACTAGAAAAGAAACTCAAAATAAAAAAATACAACAAACCTGAAAATAGAAAATAAACAACTTCTACCCTAGTATGTCATTTTTAATTTAAAATGGTACAGATAAACAGAAAAAATTTAGAAACAGATAAATTTCCAATCAAAACGATGGATCTTAAACTGGAATAATTTATTTTTCAGTTGAAAAAATTAATGTAAAAAATTATTAACGAAAAAATAAATTTTTTTAACGAAATCTATGATAGTTGAAATTACAATTAAAAAGTATTGTATTATGCTATCTTTTTTCACTGGCCATCTCTGCTATAAAAAAAATAAGAATAAAGATTTAATAAATCAGAAAATTTTTAGGGTGTTCTAAATCGGTTTTCAGACCTAAATTCAGCTCTGAATACATGAAATAAAAATCTGTAGAATACCCTTATCAGTTTATTGTGAAGCTATTAAATTTTGCAGGTTCAGAAACAAAGGAATGGATGAAGATTCAACTTTGAAATACTTTTTCGATTTCCTCGAGAGGTTGTTCTTTATTGTCTTTCTTATCTCTACTTTTAGTAAACTAGGAACGAATTCCACCCTTTCAGTACCAGCTGCAATCACTACGTTTCTAGATTTTCAGGGATTAGTAGCAGGAGGAAACGAGCATAAACGGGAGTCGGTTTAAATACTTCCTTTGCTGAGGCATCTAGCTTCCCTTGTTCAACACTGCAGATTTCCCCTTTTGCCTCGATTCGTAAACGCATTCCGTACAATCCAAAAGAGTAGGTACTCCGCCAACCATTTTGACCCCCAAACTACTCTTTTCAGACTAAGACCAAATGTTTATTTCTCTTATCTCTTATACTAACTTTTACTGCCACAAATAGCAGTTGAAAATTGTCAAAATTTCTCAAATAAGTCACTTTAAAATTAAAATTATAGATGATTAGTGTTAACGACGCACAGTATATCAAAAAGTTCCATTTTTTAACAAAAATTCACCGACACGTCCTATTCACATCGAATTAAAAGAGACTGTTTTAGAAATATTCGAAAAAGTATCTGCTATATTAAGAAACTGCTAACTTGTCTCGTCTTCAACTAAAATCGCGAAAACAACTTCAAATTAAAAATGATCACGAAAGACAACTTTCTAAAATCCCTGGCGATATAACTATCTCAATAGTAATATTTGTCAACCCATAGGAACTAACCCTATCATATTTATCGAAACAAGTCTCATTTTTATCAACTGAAACCGCCAGAAAAATTTCAAATTAAAAATAATTACGCAGACGACTTTTCAAGACTCCAGTTAATATATCTATCTTCATAGCAATATTCCACAACCTCTAGGAACTACCCCTATTACATTTAGCAAACCAAGTCTCACTGTTCATCAACTGAAACCGCCAAAAAATTTCAAATACAAAAATAATTACCCCACACAACTTTCTAAGTCTCTAGCTTATATATCTACTATCACAGTAATATTTAACAACCCCTAGGAACTACCCTTATTTCATTTAACGAACCAAGTCTTACCTTCAATCAACTAAACCCACCAACAAATAGTTACTGAACACTTGATCGTTGACATAGAGACGCCACATTGAATCCGCAATTTTGAATTTGACTAATTGCCATATAGCCTTTCAAAGTACCAATGCGAATGTAGAATTGAGGCCCCAAAGGAGTATTTTATATAAAAACTCCTGAGATCAAATTCAGTTAAAAAAAACAAAAATTACATAGAAAAACACTATCATATCATGAATAAAAATTATTGCAATCAAAAAATCGTCCAAAATAATAGTCACATAAAAACTACTACCTTATTATAAGCAAACATTCTTCCGAACGAAAAATCTTATAAAATTATTAAATTGTCCATTCTTGTCCCCTATTATCCTATTTATCTTAAACACATGACATCTTGAGTCAATTCTGGCATTAGATTCGGTTTTAGCACCAAAAATTACATAGAGCACCACTACCATATCATACTTCTTTGAAAATTCTAAATTAGGAAAATTGTTTAAATAATAATATTTTATGCAGTTGGTCAATGGTACTATAAACAATAATGAAGTTATATCCAGATAAAAAATATTGATAAAGAAGAAACTGGTTATTTCTTATCGAGGTATCCCATGAAAATGATCTTTTAAAATATCAGTGTCTTGTCGCAAAACACATATTATTTAACAATAAACAATTTAGAACAGTATGTATTAAACAGCCAGTTTTTCGGCAGTTAGATCTACTTGGGAATCAATCGAAGTAAATTTTTTAAAAAACCTCCTCTTGATTGATTCGTAAATAATCTATCGAATTCGGTCCACCTTCAACACACTGTGCGACGTGTGAAAGAGTAGTGTAATATCACACGGCATTCTTAGAGTTAGATTCAACTCCGCTTTTAACGTGTAAGGTGACTTGGTAGTCGTGCGGTGGCCGTCCGTAGTATGGTGGCAATGCGGACAGCGATACGAGATTTGTCAACTTTCGCACAGAGAACCATGAGATCCGATTCAGTGGACGTCACTAAACTACAACAATATTGAGATATTTTGGACCCCACGCTCCGCCCGCAGACGAC
>NC_046665.1:62395150-62397252 GCF_010883055.1 Belonocnema kinseyi
AATAAAATCTTCATTTTATTAATTAATTCGAGTCTAATCTAACTTTCTTCACAGGCGGTTATTTTCCAGGACGCTGTAACTTAGGATGTATGAGAGATAGAACATTTTTTGAAAAATATTTGTTAGAAATTGAGTGTACCTCAACTTATATGAGTTTGAATTCAATTTACAATTAGTATTTGCCAAAAATGAATGTAAACAAACTCTTAGGCATATTTCTCACAGAAAAATAATAATATGTAGGCCATATCGCCCAAAATCGAAGAGAAAGAATATTCAACTTCTTTGTAGGACAGAGGTTCATCTAAACATTAAAAATGTTGAAAAGGCTGATTAGAACTAACTTCATATACCTTTCTGAAATCATTTTAATGAATTTAAGGTTTCCATCAAAATATATATCATAAACTCCAAAGAAATAGAAAAAATATGAAGGTTATTCAAAAGTCCCCCCAAGGTTCTTTTTTCTTCTTTTTGGTCTCAAAACGGAAATCTTCACTCTTTGAAATTTTTCTTGGATTCATATTCCATTCTCATGAAAATCAACCTTTAAATGATTCACGCGCGTTAAATAGACCGATATGCAAGAGTTTAGATCAGGCGTTAGCGCGACAAGTTTTCAACCGAAAAGTGCAGCCACGTTTGCAGCTGCCAATAAGTTTTTACTTTAAGAAAAACTTGAAGAAAAGTTGTTTTGTGGAAAATTCTCATTTTGTTATCAAATTGAACATTATGATTTTGGTTATAATTATTTTTATATAAAATAAAAGTTGAAATTGTAAAATGAGACTATAATAAATATTTAAATTTTGTTCAATTATAAAATAAAGTCATGTAACAATCCATGTAACATGCGTTGATTTTTTAAATTCCCCTTTTTTGGTAATTGGCTATAAATGGGCCGTCATTAACTACGTTACCAATTTTAAAAGGTGAGGGGAGGGCACCATTAAAAACTTCGATTGGGAGCAAGGGTGATAGAATGGTAACTTTACGAACTTAGGTATTGCTTATTACGTTTCCTAATGATCTTTTCAAATAGTTGAAGTAGTCAAAAAATCAACTATCTTATTTAAAATTCGTCTTGTTTATAGGACATTCATCTGCTTGGCTAAAAATGCAATCTTTTTAGTTGAAAATGCAATTTTTCTTTATTTAAAACAAAATTTTTTTTAGTAACAACTGTTTCTTGTTTAAATCTATTTCGTTGAGGATCAACTATCTGGTTGAACATTCGTCTTATTTTGTGTAAATTCAACGGTTTCAACATTAACTTTGTTGGTGTTGCAAACTTATTTTTACTGAAAATTCAATCTCTCTGTTTTTTATTAACAACTTATCTTTTCAGTTAAATATTCATCTATATGGTTAAAAATAATGTTTTCTATTGAAAATTCGCCTTTAAACAAAAATTTTTAGAGGTTAAACATCAGACTCATCTAATTATTTTGTAGAAAATTCAACTATGTTGTTAAAGTCATCCTTCTTAGTTGATAATTAATCTGTTTTATACAAGATTATCCTTTTTGTTAAAAATTCATTTTGTTGTGGTAAGAATTCAACTGTTTTCTAACAAATGCGTCTTTTTGGCTTGAAAATTCGACAATTTCATGGAAAATGCATCTTCTTAGGTTGATATTTCAACTATGTGGTTAAAAATTCAAATATTTTGATAAAGTCCACTTTTTAGTCGAAAATTAAACTTTTTTTTTTAAATTCGTCCGTTTTGATTAAAATTTCATATTTTATGGTAGAAAATTTATTTATATCTTTTTTAATGGAAAATAAACTCTCTTTAAAAAATTCATCTTTCTGGGTTGAAAATTTATCTCTTTGACATAAAATCTTTTTTGATTGAAAGTGCAAGCTTTTGTTGAAAATGCAATATCTTTCGACTATAAATCTTAAAAATTTAATGTGTTTCACATACATATTCACAACTGAATTCAAAAGGAAAATGACCAAAACATAGAATAAACGAGAAATCCACACGGAAAAAGAATTCTTGAGGCGAACGAGTGAATAGAGAATATATTAAACTCAAAGAAAGTGTACGCTTGAATTAGGTAAAACATTTAGTTAGAAGAGTTACACATTTAGTT
>NC_046665.1:62397352-62402966 GCF_010883055.1 Belonocnema kinseyi
CCATAATTACTCTAAGGGTGAGAAAATCCTTAATGAAGAGTGAAATAAAGTCTTTGACCATTTTCAGTAAAACTGAACGTTTTTTATCTAGGAATTAAAACGTCAGAAAGATAATATAGTCAAAACTGAAACCGTTTTGAGTAAATAGTTTGTTTTGTCAAATGAAAGAGAATCGATGAATAGTGTTTACAAAGCTCATGAGATTGACCTTATTCCCTCTGTTCAGTAGATAAATACTAATATGGTCAGAACATCAGCTGAAATATAGTTGAATTTATTGTTATAACCGGTATTACGTATAATTTACCGAAGTATTAATAAACTATATTACCATTTATTGATACGCGTAACTTGATAAATTAATAATAGGCAAACAGCTTAATAAAGCAACTGCACTACCGACGGATAGTATCGGACCACTAACTATGTGGCCTGCTAAAAATTACTCTTGACTTTCAAAGGTGATGCAAAAATAATTTATTAATTTGATATGACATTTTTAAACAGTGCATTAGAACTTTACCTATTATATGAGCCATACCACATTGCAAAATCTATACGGTTTCATAAACTAATAATTTTTATGTGCGAGTGTGCTAAGAAAAGTTGAAATAAAATATCAAAAAAAAAAAAAAAAAAAAAAAAAAAAAACGGAAACCCAGTACATAGTATTAAAATTAATCAACGTTCAGAAAAATTATAAATAATTTAGTTTATAGCAATAAATTCGACATCATTCAAGCTGATGGTCTGACCATACTGACTTTTTCTACTGCAGTGAGTGAATAAGGTCAATATAATAGGATTTACAGGTGCAAACACTATTCATTGATGGTGTACATTTTTTTAAATGGAAAGAGATCTATTAAACAAAAAAGTTATACGAGAATTAATTTGAAAATTGTAAGCGACATTTAACAGGTTTGACTGCAGTTGGTCATTTCAAGTTTTGTTTAAATACTGTTCCATTGTGCTTCAGCAAAGTAAACGAATGTAATGGAATCTATTGTTTCAATCGTTCAGTTAGACAACAGCGCATTGCAGTGCATGATTTATGAGCACGCCTAATATTGGGTTAGTGTACAAATTGCACTTCGGGTCGTGTCACTTGATTTCGAATAACCTGGCGTAGCGTTCCCCAACCATAAATTGGCGGAACTATGTTTTATCATTGTAATATTCGTAGCGAAATTCAAATTGTGAACGCTTCCACTTTGTCTGATTGACAGTGCGGTTGCTAACGATTGGCATACAAGAGGGTGAAATATAAACTGGGATTTATATTACCTTTTTAATAACGATGTTGCAAGCATCATTAGCAGATTTTTTTGTAAATATTATAATGAGAATTTGAAATTCAGTATTCCCATTTTAAAGAATACAAAAAATTTACGGCAAAAATTAGAACGTTTCTTACATCAAGGTGCTTTTTAAAGATGTGTTATTCAGGTTATTATAATTATCGAAAGTTTTAATATCTAAACTTTCAAGGCAGAGTATTCCTTACTTTAAAATGATAATATCTACTAAAAAAATTACAAATTCCTAAGTATTTAATTTTTTTTACCCATAAAAACAGTTTTAAAAATAGGTAATTTTTTACCTATAGTATTTCTTGTCAATAAAAAACAAACTTTTAATTTGTCTCCTTGCAGTATTTTTAATATTAATACCTTATAAATACAGACCTTGAAAAAATATTTAATTACAATTTTTGTGAAATCAATTTTTCTTTAGCTTTTCCCAAAATGAAACCTTGAACAAATTTTTCGTAAGATTAAGAGCTTAGTTGTAAATAGGAATACAATGTCATTTTCGGGGTATTTTTCCAAAAATCATTTAATTTTTGACTTCGAGGCTCTGTTAAATTTATTACAATATTATACAGATTTTAGAGAAACTCTTTGAGTTAATCAAACTTATAATTTTTTAAAGTATTCCTATACTTTTAAAATAAATAAATATTTAGGACCAAGAAAAACCAAGATCTCATAAAATAAAATCAGACATTTTTTGATTAAAAAGTAATTTATATAATTATAATCAAACTTGTTTTCAGTTGAAAAAATGTGAACATAAATCGTATAGTTTGTGTTTAATATTCGACGATGTTTTTTTAACTCAAGTCTAAAAATAGGCTTAAATTCGCTGACAACAAAAACAAGATGCAATCAAAAACTATAATTTTTTCTGCGTGGTATTTCTACATATTAGGTTAACGAAATTCAGATTGATTAGATATTTACATAAAACAAAAACTCGAAGAAAAAAGTCGAGAAAATGGCATTAAAAAACAACAGAATTAAAAAAAATTCTTTGTGTCATATATATTCGATCCAGTTCTCCTATTCATCGAAAAAAATTTAGTAATATAAAATAGTAAGAAAGCCTAAATAAACTTTTTAGATTAGAACGTAAGTAATATATGTTGTGATAAATAAAATTAGACTCTGTTTTATTTATATGTTTTCTTAATCTAATTGGTTCCGTATTACTTTAAATTGTTTCATATCTAATATTTAAAATTTAAAGAAATTAAATTTGCAAAAATTGTTTCTCATAGAAAGCATTCACCGAATGGAAAAACTTTGAAATGAAAAAGCTTTTCGTAAAAATTAATATTTTTGAAAGAATTTTCATATAAAATCACTAGCATTTTTAAACAAAAATCATCATTGAGATCAAAATTTAAAACAATATAAGTTTATCTTCAGATTTTAAAGGTGCATAATTTTTTTTTATGTTTTCCGTTACTTTAGCGGCTTACACCAGGAATTGGTATTTAAAAATGAAAATAATGATAGTTCGAAGAAAATTTTTTAATTTTCGAACATATTCGGTTATATTTACGTTCTTCAGAAAAAGCCAGTTTGAAAAAATTTTAATTTTAAAGGAGCTCCATAACTGTTCAAGAATTTCAGGTTATGTTGCCGTTTCAAACCGGAAATCGATCTTTTTAGTTAAGAATCCTTAGATTTTTATTATTTACATTTTTTGTAGAATTGTAGGTTAAGTTAGCGGTTTAACTGGATATCGGTTATTTTAGACAAATATAATTAAATTTAAATGAAAATGTACAATTTATAACCATTTCTATAAAGGTTAGGTTAGTGTTTTAAGTCGAAAATTGGTATGTTTTTCATTGTTAGATATCACAAAATTTTTCAAATTTTCTGATTATTATTGAAAATTATTAAATTCACAACTTTAAGTACATATTTTGAAGAAGATTCATGATTTAAAACAATTTTTTCTTATAATGTGTTAGGGCTTTCCGTAGAAAATTGTTACTTTAAATTAAATTAAATCATGAGATTCTTCAGATTAACATTCTCGAAATCATTAAATTCAATATTTTGTGTCATGTTGGTGTTTTATACTGGGAATCTATAATTTTGATAAAAAATCATTAAATTTCAAAAAACATAAACACGTCTTGAACAATTTTAGTTTATGCAATTTTAAATATTTTTTTATTAATGTAGATTTTTCATCTCAAATTGTTATTATTATTTTAAAAATATCGGATTTCGGAGAATATTAATGTTTGGGTCGTAGGCTTCTACATGAAAATGGTTTTTATAAATTATATGGAACTACAAGAAGGAGTGTTTGGTCAAACATTTTAAGACGATTGCACAAAGAATAAAGTCTGTTCGTAAAAAAATGGTTAAAGTTTGCATTTTTTAAAAGATTAATTATGAGCGCATTTACGCAAATTATTACCCTTCGTATGTCAGACAAAACCTACGGATTCAAAATAGCTAATTATTACGAATCACCCAACAATGATTTTTGTTCAATGCTTTTTATATAACATTATACACAATTTTCTTCTTATTCTAACCTATTGAATATTATTTTAAATTAGTCATTACATTAAATTATCACCTTTTTTAATAAATTCAAAAATCTTTAAACGAAATTTAATTACTGAAAAGTAAGAGGGAAAAAAGTTTGAACTTTGATTTGCAATAAAAAATTATTGTTAAGTCAAAGTGAAATTTGCATAGTCACTCATTACACTTGGAAATTTCACAGACATTGAAAAAATAACAAAATCTGTTAAGAATTGTACTGTGGGTTGATTTTTCCCCAAAGAAGTGCTTTTTCCGGCTGTGAGGCGTATGCGAAGAACTGGCAGATTTACTTCGTACACGTTTCAGGTGCACCTGTAAAAATTAAATTTTAAAAAGTGAATAAAATACTCACGGTGCATCTCGATGGCAATGGAGGCAGACACTGGTTGGCTGATATTATTATTGGAAGCTTGACATGTGAACACGGCATGTAAATCTTGTCTGGCGAGTTTCGGGATAACGAGAGTGTTTCTACGGAGATCAGGAAACTCGCCGATTTCATCTTTCGAATCCAACAGAACTTCACCTCTCCACCATCTCACAGTTGGGGGTGGTCGACCTAGAAATTTCGAGCTCGTGTAAGTAGGGGTGTGGGTTAACTGGGATGAAAGGAGGGTGGCAAGCAACATGGCGGATAGTATATGTCGGTACTCGTTAATTCATAATTCATAATGGTAGTTGCGTGCGGATAATTCCCGCCAGAGGCGGGTAATAGAGGGGTAGAGGGTGGGACGAGAGCGACCTCATTATTTTTTAGTAGGCCCATTTTCGTTCAGGGAAATACACTCTGGGGTGCTGTGATGGCTCGCGACCACGACCTGTACCAGTTTTGCTTTAGAGGCGCTGAGCAGACGATAAAGATAAATTTTTTATCGCTATAGTGCGACACCGTCATCTTCAGCGACAGGAACGGAAATTAAAATGTAATCCAATCTGAGGGACCTATACACGTGAAGAAAGGCGTAGAATAGAGTGCCATCTAGCTAATTATCATGTGTCAAGGACGTCATGATCCCCCGATTGATCTGTCTCTTTCTCTTCCCTCGGGAATCGAATTTTCAGAGAGATTGCAAATAGAAGAGTATCAATTTTCATGAAATAGTTTTTTATATTGAGTAACAGTGGCTTTGTGTGACATAGGATAGGTATTGGTTTTTAAAAATTTTATTTCACGTTTTGCTAGTTTATAGAAGGGATCAAAGGGAACACCTCTGGAAAATTTAAAGTAGAACTTTGAAAATATTGGCGGTAGAAAACATTTTGCTGAAAAATCGCCTTAGGCATTCATAAAAGATTTATAGCGGGAATTTTTACTTGGAAATTTTTAATAACTTTAAAATTGCGTATTCTTCCAAGAAAATTAAAGTGTGATTTTATACATTTTTGTATTATATATAAATTTGAACAATTTAATTTAATTTAAAAGATTTACTTATATTAATTTAGTAATTTCGGACATTGTATCTTTAAAACAAAAGAAATTTAAAAAATGTGCCGATTTGTCTTCTTCAAATAAGGATTTCATATTTGAAGTTCTATGAAGAAGTGATTTTTAAATAAATATGAAATGTATTCGTGTGTATTTTGCTGATCTTACAGCTTTACATCTACTGATTTGAAATTCATTCTACATGTGCCGGAAACTATGACAATATACGAGGGTGGATTGATAAGTTTCCGGCCTGACCAAGAGATGGCGCCACTAGGCCTACCTTGAGGTGGCGTTCTATAGTACCATTCTTAGATAGCTTGTA
>NC_046665.1:62403066-62418992 GCF_010883055.1 Belonocnema kinseyi
CAGCCTTGGAGGAGATTATGTTGAGAAATAAAAAAAAAAATTCTTAAAAACGTTGTTTTTCTTGGTCAGGCCGGAAACTTATCAATCCACCCTCGTATAAACTGCAAAATGAATTTGAAAAGTCAATATCAGTGACGTATCCAATTTTGACTATTATTCACCAATTTTTGATTGTTTATTAATGTTCATATTAAGATACTTAATGCAAAAGAAAATATTGATATTAACAAGAATAACTTCTTAATTTTAAAATACATTTCTTAAATGAACACGTTGGACGAGAAACTTCATTTCTTAAATTGACTGACTTTCTTGCATAATTTTTCGTCCTTCCAGGCCATTTCCATTTGAAGGCCAAAATTCTAATCTTGTAATACTTTTCATAAGAATCATTTATAAATGGAATAAACTAAATTTAATTGTCAATTAATCAATATTTAATTTATTATCTTCAGGGATAACACAGCCTAATTTACTTTATAAAAGTGATAGGTGTACATTCATAATGTCCCCAATATTCTCAATTCCTCAACTCCTCAAGTTCGATTCAAAAGAATTCAAATTAATTGGAAAAAATGATCAAACTGAAATAATTTCGTAATGTGAAAAATCTTTCCAGACCAAATCCCAGAGGTTTGGATCGGGATTTTTTCAGGTTGCGTCGTGCCAGGTTTTGAATTTAGAACGCGAACCATAAAACCCAAATTGGCCTTAAACCCGGAAGGACGCGAAAGTTGAATTGAAAAATATCCTTAAATTTGCATTAATTTTGTTAAACTTTTAATTGAAACTATGAGGCCAGTTCAGGTTTCTCCACTGGCTCAGATTTTCGGGTTTTCGGCACGAGTTGCGAACCTTAATCCTGACTCGATCCGAAATAAATTTAGAAAAATTAACCGAAAACAAATTCAGAAAAAGTTTACCGAAAACAATTTAAAAATATGAAAGCATTGATTGCAATCAATATGCTTAAAATCATTTCACAACAATTTTAAAGAATTTTGATATAATTCTCGAGAATTCAATGTGAGCTCAAAAAACTTTAAGATAAATTAAACAAACATTAAACAAATAAGTAAATAAGCAAAAACTTAAAAAAATGTAATTCATTGCATTATTTAGAATTAAGTGAACTGAGAAGAATTCAAGTAAAATATAAAAATTCAAAAGAATTCCGAAGAATTTAAACGAATTCGGGATAAATTAATAAGTATTCATTATGATTTTTAAATTAATTTTAAAGAACTGCTAAAAGTATTTGAAAATCATTTTGAATCTTTGAAACTCTACGAAATCCCTTACTGCTTGTGGAATTTAAAAATATGTATAGACCTGAATTCAATAGTTGTTAACCCATAGAATACTTGATTAAAGGAAGAGCGACTAAAATAATCTTTTCATTTCACGCAGGTAATAAATACATCGACTTCACATTAGAAAATTGACTTAAAATTTATTTTGAAAAAAGTGACCAAAAGTGACTGTATGGCAGCCCTTATAATTATCGACAGTTACTGTTGAAGTGCTTTTTAAAGAATTTTCCTGACTTTTCTATTTTTTTCAAATCTTTTACTTTTTCCAGAGTTTCCTTGGCGAAAAAATTCCCTGACTTTTCTCTCATCTTCACGGTGCGCTTGTAGGCCGGCTAAGCTTGACTAAAATGGATCCAAAATCTCCTAACGCAGAAAGTCTACATCGTTTGGGCATTAGAAATCACTTGAATTTAAAATTCTAGCTGCTCCCTTTCGCAAGTTATGCGCATTTTTATATTTTTACATAACAACCTATACTAGCTAAAGCTTAAGCGGTCGCGTAGTCTAATTTATTAACTATTCTTACTTTTATCTTAGATCCAATGTTATAAATTTTTTTACCAACAATTGTTTCAACCATTAATTTAGCTTTCTCTATAAATTTTGATATACTTTATTTAAACGCTCTCCGAATAATGCCGTTTTTTTGAATTCACCACTTTTATACCTAAATGAGTTTTAATATCGCTACGTTGCGTATAGTCCATAAGTTACATATGTGAACGTCCGCGAAAAAAGGGACCTAACGCGGAAAAAATCAATTTTTATTTTCGTACGCCAATCGATAGTTTCGAATTTACTCTCTCATTTCCAATAATCAGAATTTTTAAAAGCTGATTACTCTTCTTGCCATTTAGCTACAAACAATACAGACTAGACATCAATGAATCAAATAAAGCTTTGAAAAGCATCGACAAACTCTCCGAAACACTCAAAATTCACATCATTCTGACATATGTTAAAGAAAATTTACGCTTTATAGATAATAACAATGGTTTAGAGTATTGGTCGGAGCAAAGAAGAGAATCTATACATCGCGATTTTTAACAATTCTGGGCACGTTACAAGGTAAGAAGTGTACACCACAAATTATATTCAACACTGCTATTAAAAGCAGTAATAGAATTTTTTTCAGTTCACCTATAATTTTTAGCATTATTTACTAATAGTAGATATTTTTAAATATTATTAAAAGCTCTGTTATTATATTTATATATACCTGCAAATGTATAATTACTTATAAAATATAGATAAAAAATAAATAAAAAATATCATAAAATATTTTTTAAAAATTAAATAGAAAAAAAACGAAAATGGGATCATGTAGCCACTGCCTCTCTGTCGTTGGCCCTAGATTCGACTAAAAGAGGTAAATAATTTTTTTATATATAAAATAAATAATACAAACTTGCATTCAAAATAATTTTGAAAAAAGTAAATTTTGAAAAGGATTTTATTTCCTAAACTAGAATACGCAGGTTTTGTACGGCCGGTTGTTATGTGAATATACAAAAATGCGCATAACTCGCGAAAGGGAGCAGCTAGGATTTTAAATTCAACTGATTTATAATGTCCAAATGATGTAGAAACTTTCTGCGTTAGCAGATTTGGGATCCATTTCGGTCAAACTTAGTCGGTCTTCAAGGACATCGTGTCTTCAGGCTTTCCCTTATCGGCGGTCAGCCGGATGTGTCAAAAATAGTGTCAAAAACCTGTCGTAACCAAGTACGTGCCATTGAATTTTATTTTAAGTTCTTTTTCAAATTGATTTTTTGAATATAATTAACATACAATATAATTGATAAGTGATTTTGTCAGAATTTTCGTTTACAAAATACAAAAGATACAAAAATACTAATAGGGTAGATCAAAATGTTATAAAAGAAATTAATGTATTTTGTGAAATTTCTTCCGCGTAATTGAGTAGCGACATTTTTTTTCGTGCCTCGAATATTTAAACAGATTACTTTAAGAAAAATTGTTGGAGCACTTTAAAGATCATATTCTTCAACACAATTTGCAAAATTATTTTAGAGAATTCCTAATTCAATGAAACGTGTTTTGAAAAAGTAGCACTGACATGGTTATGCTGTCACACACTTGAATGTTCAAAACGTAGTAATATTTTATCTAACATGATCGTATCAACAACATAAATAATAAGACAAAATATATAAACGACATACACTCATAAAAGCAATTCAACTTTTTCGCCAAGAAGCTTCATAAAGAATATAGCATCAGGGAAGGAAAGGAACTCCTAAAATTTAAAATTCTATAACATCAAAACCTCCTTTGCAGAAATGCACCTTTTGAAATGTATTACGTGCACTAGTGAATAATAAAAGCACTGAAAGAAGACTTACCACCGGAAACGAGACATTTGAGCTTCATATCACCGCCCTCCTCGTAAGGTCCAGCGACAGTTGGTACCGTTTTTCCGTATTCGTCTATGATGTTAGGTTTATGAGGTGGCACTGTAACAGGAAATGGGGAATAAGAGTTTAGTAGAGTACATACACGGCGGCCACAATTACGTTTATCTCGAGTGAAATATCAAAGATTTACAGTAGAGTTCATAAACGGTTATTAACCTCGTACACTAGCTCAAATAGTTACAGATTATAAATGCAGGTAGAAGTACATATAATACAAGGCAGGGAAGCGTAGTGACAAATAATGATTATTTATTCAAAATAATTGTTTTTTGCATCTTTCATCAACATATTGAATGTATCATCCATAAAATGCGTTACCAAATTTTGGCAATTTTTGACCCTCCTACCCTCATTAACAACCGTTTATTTGGTTATGCGCCCCATCCCCCGAAATGAACGTAGTCTTTACATAAATAAATAATAAATAAATAAAAAATAAATAAAATAGAAATAAAATAAAATAAACAAAAAATACATTACGTAAATAAAATGATTTTTAGAGTAATTGCTGAAATGTGCCTAATTGAATTTGATGTGACTGTTAATCCGGGTATTATTGAATTTTTGAACTAAGAAAGGTTTATCTTTTTTTACTAAATTATTAAACTTTCAAGACAAAAATTTCATTTTATACCAAAAATGACGAATTTTCAACGGAATGTAAAAACTGTCAACCCATTAGTCGAATTGTCAACTATGCTAGTTTAATTTTTAATGAACAAAAAAAAACGAATTTTCAACCAAATATTTAGATTTTAACAAATAGTTGCATTTTTTTCATACAAAATAGACACCTTTAGTTAAAAATAGAATTGGTAATTTTAAAATTGCCAAAATGATTTTTCAAACGAAAAAAAGTTATTTTAAACAAACCAGTTCGATTTCCAACCAAACAGATACATTTTTTAATAAGGTCTATAAGTGTCAACAACAAAATAGATTTTTAGGAAAGTAGTTTAACTTTAAAATGTAGTTGTTACATTTTGAAACAAAAAGATTAATTTTTGAATAAGATGATGAATTTTAAAACAAAAACATTAATTTTCTACGGTAAAAAATATTTTTTATTAAAATTTAAAAATTTCCAAACAAAAAGTTGAATTTCCCTCTAAAAAAGATGCACTTTTTAAACAAAAAAATTAATTTACTATCAAAAGAACGAATTTTAAATATAAATCAAGATTTCTTGATCAAATAGTTGAATTTTTATGAAGCAAAAAATATATTTTTGTAATTTTTAAGAAAGAAATTCAACTATTAAACCTAGTCCTTAAATTTTCAACTAAAAACCTAAATTTTTAAACAAAAAGATTAATTTACTACAAAAAAAAAATTTAACAAAATTGAAGAATTGTCAAACAACAAGTTTAATTTTCCAAGAGGCCCAGTTTTCAACTAAACATATGAATTTTTAATTGAAAAATATGAATTTCCAAGTAAAACTAGAATATTTACATATTCGGGTTAAAAAATTAATTCTTTTAAAACTAAAAAAAATTACTTTTTAATGGAAATTAGAATGAATAGTTGAAATTTCAATTAGAAAAAAATTGGCAACTAAAAGGAAAAGTGTTTCAAATAAAGTGTTTCAATTTTCAACAGAATAAATAAATTTTTAAACAAAAATAGAATATTTAAATTTGTAGTAAAACCAATCATTTTAATAATATAGCTATTTGAGTAGCGATCAAAAATTTCGGGACGAAGAGAAACTTCGTTATTTTCAATAAAATAAAATAAATTGTCATATAAATAGTTAAATGTTTATTCAAAAATATTAATTTTCAACAAAAATGGAATAATTTAATGTTTAGTTTGAGAAGAAAATATTGAACTAATACAATAATTTTTTTAGGAATTCATATCAATTTCTGAAGAAATAGATGAATTTTTAATCTGACAGAAAAATGTTGTACCCAAATAGACAATTTTAAAAACAGATACATGAATTTAAAAAAAAGATAATTTTTCAAACAAAAATAGGTTTGATTTTTATTTAAGAGAGATAATTTTATAACAACACGTGGAATAATTAAATTTTTATTTGAAAAAATTGATTTTCAGCAAAGAAGAAACTAATTTTTAACTAAAAAGTAAATTTTCAAATGAAACGAAATATTTTCTACCAGGAAAAATCACCTATCAACAAAATACATGAATTTTCAAACAATTGATTGCATTTTTAAAGAAATTTTCAAACAAATATAGTTGAATTTTCAACTGAAAAAGGTATATTTTCATTTAAACATGAAATATTTAAATTTTTAGTTAAAAAATTTATTTGTAACCGAAAATAATAATTTTTAATAAAGAGTTATATTCTGAAAAAAATGAGTATCAATTAAAAATATGAGTCATCAACAAAAAAAATTTATTTTTTACAAAGTAGTAACACTATTTTCAGCCAAAAAAGATGAATTCTCAAGAAACGAAGATCAATTTTTATCGAGAAACGTAATAGGTGATATTACTAGCAATTACTTCGCGCTCGATGATGTATTTATCTCACGCTTCGCGCTCGATTATGTATTTACCTCGCGCTAGGCTCTCGGTCTTTATATTTTCGCACATTCTTGCGCAAACCTTTTAAGATTCAGACTCAAAAAATCCACCAGTGCAATTTTATGATTGTGAATTCTCTTTTGTCAAAAGAGCTTATCTCGAGAGATTGAGCGCATCTACGGCGCGCGACTGATGGCTCTCGCACTCCACACTCGGTCTTTGCATTTCACCGCATTCGTGCACAGACCTTTTAAAATCAAAGGTCAACGGTCCGACAACTGTAATTTTGTGATTATGAACTCTCTTTTGTTAAAGCTCTTTCGGCTTTAACGAACACATTCTCATAAAGTATTCTAAACTGCGCTGAAACATGTATCATTTCAATCAATTTATATCATTAGAATTCATAATTTGCATCAAAATTGAATCCTACTAATTCTTATTTCCTTGTTTTTATAATTTTTTATTTTAAATATTTTTTTACGATTAAAGCAAAACTATTGCGCATCTGCAAAGGGTCTAAAACAGTAACCTATGTAGGGTCCTATATAGGATCCTATGTCCTCTTTTGTCCTTTTTTCCTATTTCCAAAAAATTAATTTTTTTATTTTTAATCTCATTTTTTACGATTAAAAGAAAATCTACTCTTACTATTCAGAAATAAATAATAATCAATTTATAGATCTTTTTAGGCGAACAGCTTTTGTCCGTTAATTTTGGTTCGTACTTATGCCGTTTTTTCAAAAAAATTTAATATTTTTATTTTGAATGTTATTTTTCACGACTAAAGCAAAAATAAAGTGTCCTATCAAAAATTGCAGCTCCTTTTTGGATAAACAAGTTTTGTCTCATTTTTTTCGTTGCTTTTATCGTTAATAAACAAATTATTTTTATGTTTTTTTTTAAGACTAAAAACAAAAACTACGAATCCTATCGAAAAGTGATTCATTACAAATTTGTAGGTCTTTCCAGGGCGCGCAATTTTAGCTGATTCATTTTTTATTATCTTGCATAGTTTGACCAAAAAATGGAATTTTTGGATTTTTCATTATTTTTGGTACGATCAAATTTGTGATTTTCAACTTTTCGACCAAATGAAGAAAGTGGCCATGATAATATCGTAGGGCTTTACAAAATCAACATTTTCCTTTTCTTGACTTTTTTGCATATCCTGCATTGTTTGGTTGAAAATGTTCACTTTAGTTTGTTTTTTTTTTGGATTTTGAAAATGCTCTAAATCTGATAATTTTCTTCTTACAGAAAAAAGTCATTTACATAAATTCTTTGAGTTTCTAAATACTATGAATAACGGTATATAGAATTTTGAAATCTTGAAAAAATGTGGTTTTAAAGATTTTTGGTACGATCTAATTTTGAATTTTCAACTTTTCGACGAAATTAAATAGGTTGTTATGATATTATTGTAAGGCTTTTAAAAATAAACTTTTTTCTTTTCTTGACTTTTTTTATATCATGCGTTTTTTAGATGAAAATGTTCATTTTAGTTTGTTTTTTTAGATATTGAAAATGCTGTACCTATGATAATTTTCTTTTTATAGAAAAAATCATTAGAATAAATTGTTGGAGTTTCTAAGTACTATGAACAACCGTACATAGAATTTTGAAATCTTAAAAAAATGTTGTATCAAAAATTTTGAAAATGCGCTCACTTTTTGAATTTTGATACCAAATAGCCGGCTTACGAACTTTTTCTTTCTTTTTAGGTCTTACAAAAGGGTGGCAAAGCAGAATCCAATCTGATCAATTTTTCGAAAGTTATCGTGCCTACAGACTACAAACTACAGACTACAGACTACAGACTACAGACTACAGACTACAGATTACAGACTGCCTACTACAGACTACAGACTACTGACAGACAGACAGACAAACACCTTCGCAAAATGTTTTTTTCTGACTCAGTGGGTCTCAAAACGTAAAGACTTGATGAAAACCGACCATGTGAAGTTTTACATGAAACCAATATCTTTTCATTAGAATGAGAATGTAAACAGACAAATTTTCAACAAATAGTTAAATCTCCAAAAATAACAGAATAATCTTAAACAGACTATTTGTGATTTTTTAAAACAATAAAGGTTGCAATTTCTACCAAATTAAATACTTTTTTAATCCAAAAGGACGAATTAAAAAAAAAATGATTTTCCAACCAAATATAATGACTTGCAAACAAAATTGTTGAGATTTCATCAAAAGAATCAAATTAACTGTAATTTATTTTCTCGAAAATTCTCGTACTCTGTCAGACTTACCCTTCCGAATAAAAATATTTCGACTTGAGTTCAACTTGGTTATGTCTTGAGTTCGTCTCCAAGTAATCGATGGCTGGCTGTGTTTTGAAACTGAGTCGAGACATAGGCCTTTGTCTTATTTTTATGGCCAAGACAGGTAAAACGGCGTTTACTTGTCTCAAGTCGAGCCTTGTCTTGGCTATGAAGACGTTTACTTGACTCGAAGCGACCCTTGTCTTGTCTAAGATGGTCAAATCTTTTTTGGCTTATAAATGAGATTAAAATTGAAAAATGAAAAATTTGGAATTATAAACTTAGCCATTTTCAATTAAGAAATTCGAAATCTGTGGGTGTGAACGAGGGTAACCCTTAAACATTTTCTTTAAAAAAAAATTGTAACTTTCTAAAAGGATCTCCTAACCCGTTAGAAATACATAAAAATAAACAACATTTTCGATATCATCGTCAAGCAAGTATAATACAAATGCAAATCCATTAATAAGTTGATTGAATATGTATATATTGTAAACAAATATATAAGATTGTTTAATCATTAAGAAAGATGAGCTTTTATGACAGTCATAATAAACATTTTTGTTAGGACAGGTATACACTCTAAGTTATAAGCTGCTTATGCTGGAGTGATAAAAATTCGACTCAAGAGATAAATTTATGTCTTCAAGACATAGAAACTTGTCTCCAAGCCATAAAATGAACTTTTGATCTCAAAACTGAGACATGCTCAAGTCCAACTTTTTAACTTCAGCATGTCTTAAATGGGGCAATTCAAGTCGAACTCAAGTGGAAGCTTTTTTACTCGGGCTGACATTCCCTGACCTTCTGGAATTACCTGACCTCAAGTAACCCCCAAAGTACAACAGAAAATCAAAAACCGATAATTACTCATGTACCAGTAGAAATCTACAATAACTTATTTGAGAAAGTGTGAGCTCAGAAGCGAGCTACGTACACCTTCAAAAGTCTCAAAGTCGAAATAGATTCGTACAGAACGAACACATTTCTCCTTCAACTATAACAGCCTATCACGAGAGACATTGATTTATGGCTTTGCCAATCATCGTTTATTTCGGTTCCACGCGCATGCAACCGTTCTTAAGTGCACAGCTTTTTTTAATGATGTTTCAAGAAAGGCATCAACTTCTACACAGACCCACTCCTACCTTGATGGGGTGCGAATGAAATGGAAATCAGGCATTATACGAACAATACTGCCTATCATGTAATTACGAACATGGTGAGAATTCTGAAAAATTGTAGCTTGGATAAAATGGAATTATTTGAGAATGAATTATTCAAAACGGCATTTGCAATTTTAATTTTATTAATTGGGACCTTCAAGTTGAAACTTTAATCAAAAGTTATGATGCAAATTTAATAACATCCAAGAAGCTTTAAAAGAATTTTCATTTGAAGGAGTACAAAGTTAAATAGATTGGGTTCCAAATGGTTCGCTAGGGGTGCAATTAAAATTAAATTTTTAAAAGCCGAAATGTTAAAATTGAACAAAATCGTAGTCTTAAAGTTTAAAAATAACAATATCCTAATTTGATTTCAAAGAAATAAATATAATTTTATGTGTAGAACAATCAAACATCGTTTTAAAAATTTCATGACAAATATCTTAATTCGGAAACAGATGACGGCTACTATAAAATAAACTTCTATATCTCAATTACAAATTCTTAATTGATACATTTTCTCATTAAAAATTGAAAGGTGCTTGAACATAGAATTTTCTGATTAATTATGGTTCCTTAATACCCCATGAAAGTTTTCAGACAAAATCTATAATCATTACAGAAGCCCTTTTTGAAGAAAGTTCCTTTTTTTAATTATAAGGTATAGAAATTTTTAAACTAGTGGATGGTGAAATATGCTTAAAATTTATTTTTAGTGAAAAATTTAAATTGATTAGTTTGTAGTTTTTAAAGTATGATAGGAAACATAATTTAAAGATTTCTTTTGAACATCATGATTGACAAAAAACCTACTAACTTACTAATTGAATTAGATAATATTAGGTAAACTCCTCCAAGCTTCACATAAAAAACTTAATTATGGCCTGCACCATACTTCAGAATATGCAAAAGTATAAAATTAAGTTGAAAGTCAAAAAATTGTAAATTAACTTTTAAGATCAACTTGTATGCCAATTTTATGACTTACAATGTTTAAAAAACAAAATTTACCTTTTTTTAAAAGGACTCAGACGATAATTTAAAATTTGGTCTAAAAACTTCTGTGAGAATCCAAAATAATTTTTGGCTTAAAAACCTTTTAGTTTGGTAGTCTTCGTATAGGTTCATTTATACATTTATTTCTATAGGAGAATAAAGATAGAAATACAATAATCAATTGAAATCTAGGCAATTACCATTAATTTTTAAAACTAGTTACCTTGAAATGCTACTTTTATTAGAAATGTAACAAATTTCTGTCGAATATCTCTTTCCAAATTTTAATTTTTCGTGACGTTGATTTATTCTTAATGAATCTGATTGTGAAAAATAATTGTGCTAACTCAATTTGTTCTTAAATTTTTCTTTGCGTTCCATCAGTATGAATTTGGAATAACATACACAAAGAAGCACGCAATTTCCTTTAATTTGAAACTAAAGACATTTGATTCTCTTTATTGCTTATTTTGATTTCGTGCAAGAAAAGATTAATGAATTTTTGATATACAAGAATCATTTTTCAACAAGGTAACAAATGTCAATTTTATAAGAGCTTTCTATTCAAGCATAGAAGAATACAATCTTCGCACAAAAGATCGTAAATAATTTTTTTAATGAAAAAAGTTCACAAGAAATGTACAATTATACCAAAAAAGTCAGAACTTAAATCCGCAAGATTTAATTTCACTATTTCAGTTTCTCCATCTTGTAATATCTACTTGGATAAATGGGATAACATATGTGTAATGTATCTCGTTTTATTCCTAAAGTTATTTTTTAAAACGTTTATTGGTTATATTTTCAGTGCTAAAGTTTTAGATAAAAAATATTCTCAAATTATAATCAAACATAAAATGTGGATATTTTTTGTTTTAGTGCTTTCAAATTTGGAATGTTCGAACTTAGAAGTTAGGTCTGAGTAAAATTTTTACAATTATATGAACTATTAAAGTCAGAAAACATTTTTTTTCATTTGCAATAAACAACTTAAAAAGTCAGGTGACATGCCTCAGATCGTCAATATGACTTGATTCTTGTAACTACAAAAAATTTGATATTATTATTATAAAAACCCTTCTGAATTTTTAAAATGAAATTAATAAAGCTGTTGAGTTTGTATATTTTTAAACTGTAATCCTTTTTTTAAATGAAAGAGGAGTTACACATTTTTCCACAAGACAGGCATTTATCATTTGTTTTTATAATTTATAATTCTGAAAAACCCCATATTTTTATAATGTATCAACAAAAAAATCGAAACAAAGCCTTTTCATAACTTTCTTCGAAAATCGGTCAACTTTAACCCGTGCTTACAAACTTTTGAAATAACTACAAAAGTTTAAATGGGAGAAACTCAGTTTTTGAAAAAATGGAAAAAGTACTACTTTTAATTAACGTTTGCCAATAAAAGTATAGTCACTTTCTAAGGAATTTTCGTGAAATAATTTCTATCCATTAATTTTTGACTCAACCGACTCTTTTGTATTGTACTCGAAGAATGTCGCTAAAAATTCAAAATAGCTTTTTTTATGCAAAATTCATGCTAAAGACAATACAGTCATAAAATTCATAATTAATAAAGTTTTATTTTATAAGAGACAGGCTTTCATGTGGTTTTAAACTAATTTGTAATTGTACCCACAACTATTATTCGCTTAAACAATTTTATCGGTATAATTTTGTTGCCAGCAATTCGTGAAAATTTAGTATTTTCTGAAATTATTGACACAACTAACAAATGTTCAAAATTATATTTTGTTTGTTATGATATTTGGCACTTATTAAAAAGAAATTTTTTTCAAAACCTTGTTTTTCCTACACATCGTTCTGAGATAAGAAAAGACACAAGCGATTGATTTCTAATTGTTTAAATAATGGAAAACTATCTTTCACAAACAATATCAGACTGAAGATTCATTACCTGTGTTATCAATTGCAGAATGTTGAGTCAAATGATAATTGCTTAAAAAATTAAAAGTGATTAAAAAATAATAGAATATATGTCACATATCGACTAAAAATAATGAATATTGGAGTAATGAATGGAAGATACCTTCTTTAACATGAATTTAAGATAAAACTGCTCTTTTGCATTTTTTGGGACATATTCTGGGCACTCTGAAAGAGGGTAGGGTAAGTCAACATTAAAAGCTATAGGGTGGAAATTATTCTTAGAATATTCGTTAGGAAATAACTAAACTTAAATTGACAAAAGTCAATGAGATTTAAAATAGCTACTTTCACTAATTCTAAAATACCATGCTAGTTCCAAAATTTCGGGGGCAAGGGTTGATGTTGACCGATTAAGAAACAATTCTTTTTCAGGAAAACGATGAAACGGGCAGGGGCCGTCACCTTAAGTTTGCTATAGATATGGATTTTAAACTTATGTAATTAATTATGAAAAAGCTAAGCTACTAATCAAAAATCTGAAAACACCTTTGCAATTATCTCTGAAATATGCAGGTGCCCGTTCTTATTCTTAAAACAATTTTTAAACAATAAAATTTTGTCTAGTGTTCTGTAATTGTTGTAAAAAATCGCAGCATCTGATATAAACATTTAAAAAAAACAATTAAATTATTTTTCAATTATTTTCAACTCTGCATTACAAAAAAGCTCACTTCAGTGTTTTCAAAACGAATACAAAGGTGTTATCTACTTTTTAATTGGACACTTTGTTTATCATTCTTTGCAAAGTTTAAAATGATTAAGAAATAATTCGTTGGCTCCATAATGGTTAAAAAAAGGCACATCTACATATTTCGAGAATAAATCCAAAGTTACTTTTTGTTTTTTAATCGAATGCTTTGTTTGCTTATAATTAATTCAAAAATTTCGAAATCCATATCTATAGCAAACTTCAGGGTCATGAAAAATTCAGCTTTTTATACAGAAATTATGGTATAAATGTCCTTTTCCTAAATCCTGCTATTCATACCGATGAAAGTCGGTCACAAATAAATTATATTCTTAAAGAAAAAATTTTAAATTAATTAAAACTACTAATAAATTGTACTTACGCCCATCTGGCGCAAATTATAAACATATTCATGGTTGTGAGAGCTTAAATTCCCAAAATTACCACAGTAGAGAGAGTTTCTAGACCCGGCCCGCTCGCAGAGAATTAATTGTCTGTAATGGGATCGTGCCAATTAGATGGTGCGTGTAGAGGTGCACTTAGGAAGTTATTCCGTCGGCCTTCTTCCGCGGGCTGTGTCTGATAAGGCGTTAGGTACAAGAAACACAAGTATCGAGTGAGAAACGAGGTATTTATACACTATCGTGCGTGCATCAAAATCAGAAAAGAGAGCAACGTGGTGTCGAGTTGTCAAACTTCTTTGCATCTCCCACAAATTACACTATTTAGGTCACTAGCCCACTACTGAAAAACCCCTTATGGTAACTATTTTTTCCACTGGAAAACAAACTGGCCAACAACTGATGCTCAGCCAGGCTGGTAATGTCCTAGTACCAAGCCAGTATTGTGGAAAATATGGGGCCAGTACCTCTTATTGTAATGGGTTAGTATTGGTACTTCAATAAAATTTATAGGGGTTGAACTTTTAATTTAACCTTCTTGATACTAGGCGCCAGTTGTTGCTTAGTAATCCTCTACGGACGGATAGCAGCGGAATACTGACTGCTTGAAATATTAAAAGTCAGCCGTGAGCTTGAAACATGATGGCGTCATCCAGCTTATAGATACAACAAGTCTACAACAGGGTTCACAAAATTATTTAATTCTGCGTTAAATGAGCTTTAGTCGAATTAATTTGGCAACGCTGGTATTGAATTATGACTTGAGAAAGACAAAGATAAAATTCTGATTTTGAAGGAATTTTGTACTTTAACTTTAAATCTTAGCAACGGCTAGGGAAATTAATTTAAATACAGTACCAAACCGGAGATTGATGGTATGCTCGTGTATTTTAAATTGAGTATACTTGCATACCCAAAATTATTATTTAATGAGTCTGTGAAGCTTTTTCAATGTATAATAGCTTAAATGAAAGGTAAAATCTTATAGATTACTTTTGTGAAATATTATATTAATACATTTATTTTCCTATCTCATTCCAAGAGTTAAAGTAAGGATACAAAATTCCTTAAAAATTGGAATTCGATTTTTGTCTTTTTCATGTGACAGGTATCATCTTTCAAAGTTAAGGCCAGTTTTTAATGGGTCGCCCAGTTGGTGTTCCGATAATATCCTTCGATATTGTAGTATCATAAAATCTTTTAAACTTGTTTATTCTTTCCAAATCCATGGCAATCTAACTAACAGAAATCCCTCGAAATCTCTTGAAATCTCTATTAATTTTATGCGTTCTTTTGAAATCATATGAATCTCTTAAATTCGACGACATTCCTGGAAATTCTTGAAATCCGCAAATGCCCTTAGAAATTACTGGAAGTCCTTTCCAAATTCATTTAATTTATTTCCTAAAGTTTTCTGAAAGCCCGTTGGAAGGCCTTAAAATCTTTTAAATATCAATGATATTCTGGATACCTTTGTAAATTACTTTGAAAGAGTACAATCGATAAGTTTTTCCTTGTTGTTCCAGTCTTATGATTTTCTGGAAGTTGCTCTCGAATATTTTTATTTTTGCTTCGATACGGATTGTTTAACCGTCTTAAAAAGATTCTTGCTGTTACTTGGAATGTTTTCACTGTTATATAGGTTGATGTTTTTGTTTCTTACTTTATTAATGCAATTTTCAATTTATTTGTCAAAGTAGATACTTTCTTCTTAAAAGGTTCCTGAAAATTCGAAATTCTGATATCTTTTGTCATTTGGTTAACATTTGTTATTGTAAACTTTACATCCTCTTGTATCGCTAGAATCAGATTTTCAAGAACCTCGTTGGTTGTCATTCTGAATGATTTTAACTGTTCACTTTATTGAGTTTGTAAATCTGACATTCCCGTATTTAATCAGAATTGTATACACTATCGCACTAACAGAAACTGATAAGAATTATTTCGCAATTGAGGTTAATCAATAGGTTTAAACTTGGAATTGTGAGCGTTCACTTATGATGTCACGCACCTAGGGGCAGGGGATGGGGGGTTTTTGTCAAGCGTGACAAATCGTGACATATAGGGTGACCTATATATCCTAGCTGTTTGATATTTTCTTTGAAAAGAATAAAAAGGTTTTAATAATCAGGTTTATATTTTTGATTATGTTCATGTTCATATAATTATTTTTGAAAATGT
>NC_046665.1:62419072-62440032 GCF_010883055.1 Belonocnema kinseyi
GGAGAAGCTTCAAATAAAGCATAACTTCATATGTGAAGGCTCCCATTATAATTCAAACAGAAATTCGTGGGATGGATGTAAATGATGGACCTGTGACAGTTGTTATCAGGATTCACGTCATAGCGAAAATGTATATCACCTTTTAGTGGAATGTCAAAGTTTTTCAAACTAAAGAAATTTAAACATAAATAAGAAAACAAATGCTATTGAGATAAGAAATGCGTAGCTTGGTATTCTAAATTACCTAAATATTAATTCAATTAGAGGAATAGTTGCTTTCCTCAATTAGCTTTTTGTAAATTTGTGAATTCTTGAATAATTAAAGATACACAATACAATAGTTTATATTAGGTAACATAAATCTTATGGGATTTAGATGACACTGCCTATTGGCAATAATGAATAACTTTCAAATTGTATAAAATACTAAAAAATTCTTTGAAAATTTTCAATCGATTTCTTTAAAACACCCCAAACTCTATAAATTCCTTGGAAATCACTTAAAATCTTTGAAATCCTTAATAATCGGCAGAAATCGTCTGAAATCTTTTCATTTCTTTTAGAATCATATGAATTCCTTGAATCGGAAAAAATCCTTAGACATCCTTAGAATTCCATTAAAAAGTTCATAGAAAACTCTCCAATTTATTAAATCTCTAGAAGCTTATCAAAGTTGCTTTTAATCTAATGGAATCTGTTATTTTTTTTTGGAAATCCTACATATCCCTCAAGTTTTTTAAAAATTATAAATATTTTTTAAAAAAATGTATATTTCCATGAAATTTTTTGAAACTTCATGCCATTCTTCGAAATATTTTAAAGGTTAAAAAAATCCTAAGATTTAAATTGATTTCTCAAATTTCTTTGAGGAGTCTTTCAAGGATGTTAACTAGTCATTTCAAGGTCGAAAATTAGCATCATTTAAAGGGAATTATAAAATCTATCAAAATATATACATAGGGTCCTTTAAAATAAAAATAATTTAATTGTATAAATAAAGGATTTTCAATTAAAGTTATGAGCTTACTAGAAAATTGAAAAATATTCCAGAGTATTCCAGAAGATTGTAAAAAAAGTGAGAGCTCTAGAAAATATAAGAACCCTCTTAATATTCTAGAGAATTCCAGAAAATTGTAGAAAATTTTAAAACAACTTTGTTAAGTATGTTGGAAAAGATCTGAAAAATTTATTGGCAAGTATTTTCAAGCGTGCTCTTTCAGAATCTGACTCGAAAATTTTGAAAAACCATCCAATCCCACCCTATTTTTCAATTCAAAATAGAAACGTGATTTGTTAAGGTAATATTTTTTTAATTCGCATTTTCGATGCGAAAGAGGTCTTGACAATAGCTGAAATTACAAAAACTGCGGCTAAAAATATCCAAAAAATAAAGTTATATACACAGAAAATATATTTTTCATCGTCTAGGGGTTGTATGACCACCCCTAAAATAACATATAGTAAAAATTTGCAGTTTTTCAAAAATACTGTTTTCAATATCAAAAATTGCAAATAAATTTAGTTCTCAAAATAAATAAATGTTCAGTAAGGTTGAAATTTATAAAATCTGTAAAATTTGATTCACGTAGAATTTTATTTTAACCATTTTCTGATAAATCTTTTCGAAATTTTTGTATGTGCTTATGTATGGAACGTTTTTAGCCATTTCTGTAATAAAAACGTTTCCTGTTCTTACCGCGTGGATGTAGAAATTTATAAAGAACCTTTTTTTTTGTTTTTTGTTTGTTTTTTCGTTATTTTATATTCCCTTTTTTATTAAAATATTTTTTTTTCTTAGAAAAATCCGTAAAATAGCAGTTTTTCGTAAATATCTTATTTTAGCGGTGGTCGTACAATTCCTTAATGATGAACAATGAATTTTCTGTGTGTATAATTTTATTATTTGGACATTTGGAGCCGGAGTTTTTGTGATTTTGTCTATTATCATGACCTCTTTCGCATCGAAACTGCGATTCAGAAAAAAAATATTACGTAAAAAAATCACGTTTTATTTTTTCTATAGATTTCAGGAGATGGCATTGGGTATTTGTCAGATTTTATAATTTTTTAAATAATTTTTTTATTTTTATTTTTTTTTTAAATATTTATTATAATATAATTTTTGGGTTTTTATGACATAGCTTTGGAGGTCTATTAAACAGCTTAGTTTTTGGATAAAGCATATTAAATTACGTTACAAAAAATTTAAAGCTAATTTTCTAAATTTCTACCAATCTGCCAAAAAACTGTTTGCAGTTTAGGTTGGCATACCTCTTAAAACATTTTGAAATAACACAACAAACCTTTTGGTAAATATTAATTTGTTTAATTTGGTTTTTACATAGAAATGAGCAATTCAAGTATCAGCTTAATCGGTTTTTCCAACCCTCTAAATCAGTACAAATTCTAAGTGAAAAATAGCGTGTGTGCGTTAAAAAACGTGTTTCAACCTATAGGGCATACGTGTCCCATCCTATACATTTAATGGAATTTTTGCATTTGTGGAAGAAATTCAAATGCACTATATGCAAAAACCTTTTGAGACGTAAGAACTCATTGAATTTATAACACATTTAACTCATTTAACTTGCAATTATGATTAAATATATTCATTTGACGCTGGTTGAATAATGTCAATAGAATAATTTTTCTACTCCTGGTAAACACAATATTTGGTGCAGCTGCAACAAGTATGACAATCTCCTCAAGCGAACATAAAAAGTGAGCTACTATTGATTATAATATGTTATAGTAATAACAGGTGGCACCAGTGCAAGTAGATGGAGAAAACGCGCGGTCCTAAGTTATACAGTTTACCAACTTATACAGTGTCCCAGCATATACAGTGTCCCAACCTTCGCAGTGTCCTAACCTATACAGTGTCCCAACCTATACAGTTTTCCAACCTTCGGAACACTCCCCTCATAGAAAATATGTTCATCGTTAAAAATAGTGTGAATGGTGTCGTGAGTCTGAGGCCTGCAGGATTACATGGAGCCAGTAGACCTAACAATACTGGACCAGTACCTCTTACTGTATTGAGTGAGTACGGAGATTACAATGAAATTTACTGGGCCAGTATTGACCGTATTACCAATATTTTGGCTCATCTATAATTTCCAAAATCCATAGATTCACACTTTACGATTCACACCCTGATCCAACTGCTTATTAAACCAGTTAGCTGTTTTTACTCAATTGAAGACCAGTAGCTTATTATTCTTGATGAGTCGAGGGGCTGAAAAACGTGCTCCATCATCACCCTATCTTCCTACAATCGGAAACGCCTACTACCAGTGGCATATTCGCAAATTCAAATGCAGAAGGAAAACAAATATTGATTGAGAAAAGGAAGACTAATGAGCTAGGAACGCACGAGTACCATTAACTATTCTTGCTTCATTAATAATATTTTCAACAGTTCATATGATGATATTTTATCGAGTTATATTATCAAGGCTGGCTCATTTCATATTCGTGATTTTTTATTATGTATTTATAATTATTAGATCGCATCTAATTAGGGATTTTTTCTCCTTGCATGCTTAAAATCTTCCATGCTAGTGAAAGAGATTACCTTTTTTTTTATAAAATATGAGATACTATCTTGAAAAAGGCTAGAGAAGGTAATTAAAATGAAAAGGTTATAAAAGGTTTAAAAAAGGTTAAAGGTTAAAGGTTTTTAAGGTATTTAAATGTTTTAAATTAATCATAAACGTGATAGAGTAAACGCTGAGACACATTCTTCAAATTTCCCTTATTTTCCACTCACTAATTTTTCATTTTCCTTGTACATTCATATGTCAAGGGCAAAATGGAGTAAAATAAGTTAAAATTTATAAATTTTTGATCTATTATTCTCAGGACTGTCAGGGCCTATTTTATTGGAAAGAAATGAAAAAGTGAACAAAAGTTACTAATGTGTAACCCAAATAGTAGCTACTTGTGACTAATGTGTAATAATAATGTGATTAATTTTCTTCTGAACACAAAAGATTTAGGAAGACTTAATTGAAACTTACAATATTTTTATGGGAATTTTAACGAATTCAGGGTGAATTCAAAAGAATTTAAAATGATTTAAATAAATTTTTAAAAACTCGCAATACCCAAAAAGAACAACATTGATTTTATGTAGGTAAATTGACGTGAAATCAGAGGAATTTAACGGGAATGAGAAAAGTTCGATGGAATTCATAAAAGTTCATAGTAAATTGAAAAAGATTCAAGTGACTTGAAATAGAAAAAACAAAAAATGAAGTTAATTGAATTCAATAAGTCTGAAATAAAATTGGAAAAATGTACTGCAATTCAAAATCATTGAATAAAATTCCTAAGAAATCAAGGTTTATTTAAATAAATTCAGTATAAATTAACAAACTAGTAGAAAATTTTTTGGACACGTCATTAAATTGAGTAAATTAAGAATTCAAAAAAATATAAAAATAATTTATTATTAATTATTAAGAATTCAGCGTGAATCCTAAATACAATTAAATTAATTACAAAAATTATTTATATGTCCAGGAAAATTTATTACAATGCTAAGAAATCTTATTAAATAGCTTGGAATATTTTTAAATAGTTGTCACCCTTATAGGTCACGCAAAATCGTCCCATTTCTTCCAAAACTCCAAAAAATTCTTTATAACTGCATGTAAATTTGTTCAGATTATTTCGAGCTATCAAAATCTTTGGGAATCTCTTAAGACTTTTAAATATTTTGAAAGTTCATTAGAGTCTTTTACAATACACTAAAATATTTTAATCATTCAAATTCCTGCAAACTATTGAGATAAGTTTAAGATTCCTTAGAATTTTTTATAATTCCCCAAAATATATAAAATCCTTTTATATATTTTGATTTCGCTTGCAAAATTTTGTACAATATTTCAAGTCCTGTAGAATATTTTGAAATCCCTTGAAATTTTTAACTCTTGAAAATCTCATCAAATTTTTAAAAATACCAGAACAAATTTTAATTAATTGAAAACCCGTCAATCAAATTATTGAATTTCAATTTTCAATTTCTTTTTAATTTCTCGAAATACTTTGAAATACTACAAAATACCTTAATTCTAATGAATGAATACTTTTAAATTTATTTAAATATTATAAATAACCCGGAAATTACATAATATTATGTAATATGCCCTGAGTTCCTTGAAAATTTATTAAAACACCTTCAGATCTTTCAAAAAGCGGTAAAATCACTTTAATGCTCAGAAATTTTTTTGAAAATTATATTAACTTTAATCAATTAATCTTTAAAAACATTCTAAAATTTGTTAAGTAATCTTTGCAAATACCTTGAAATATTTAAAAACATTTGAAATCCTACGAAATCCATCGATTCATTCGATTAAATTCTTTGTAATTCATTGAATTATTATAAAATTTCGTAAGATCACATGAAATCTAAAGATATTTTTTGAAATCCTAAATTAAAATACCTTGAGTGTTTTCAAAATTGCTTAAAATCATTAAAATATTTAGAAATTCCTTGAAAATTTTGAAATTGCCTGAAAATTCCTTAGAAGCTTTTAAAATACCCTAAAACATTTTAATTTCTTTAAAACCTACTGAAATCTCATTAAAATATTTAAAACTCTTTAAAATTCCTTGCATGCAAACAACCGAGACTATTGCAAATCTTTCGAATCCTCTCGAAGCCCTTGAAAATTCATTGGAATACTTTTAAATTCTTTAAATCTATTAAAAATTTCGTATTATCTTTTAAAGCACCTATAAATATTTTAAATCCCTTTAAAACATTTGAAGCTCCTTAAAGTTTTGCAAATTTCTCGGAATTTTTTGAAATACTCTAAAATCTTTAAAATACTTTAAAATCCCTTAAAATTATTAGAATCTGCTTAAAACTCTTGGTTTATTTAGAAATATACTTAAATATTTCAAAAGAATTCAAGAAAATTTAGAAATAAGTGCAGACAAGCATTCTTTGATTATTCTTGACAGTTCCTTAAAGTGCTTCTAACAGAAATTCCTCGACTGTTGCCATTTTTTTCTAAAGCCACGTTTTTCTTGAATTTTTCCTTACCTTCAGATTTTCCCTAAACAGCGGCCGCCCTATTTAATGCACTTTAGTTTGAAAAATTGAGATTAGATTTTTCCAGATTCAAATACTTCCTTATTCGAGAAATTTCATATTTCCATACTTTTCAATCTTCAATTTTGCTCAATTGATTCGATTCTCGAGTTTATAGTTTTATTTTATGTGTGTCCTACTTTAACCAAAGCGCGATTATGACTATGCATGAAGCCCGTTTCCAAGTAGAATTAAAAGCAAACCATTTGGATTTACGTTCGAGAGAATTTAATAATGCATAATATCTTAAGTGGAAGAGAAGTGCGAGTGTAAAAAGTGGATTACTTGGGTTCTAAAATATTGACGATCAGCTTAAGCTAGAAGCCACGACATGTTTCCCTATCGAAATGGAAATTATTATGGGCGTTAATATATCGGAAAAAGTCGTAGGGTGAGATGAGAACGAGAATAGCAAACAGAGCGAATAAAAGTGCAATCGGATGTATACATTATTATCTAGGATCAATGGGGCTTAACGTCCCTCCGCCATCGATTGCAAGACCATTTGCAATACTGGAATACTGGAATTTTCCTGGTCATAGAGGCAGTCGAGTGCAGCTCTAATCTAATCCCTATTTATTCAACACAATTCTCCTATTTTACACTCAACGAGATGAAATACATTATTTTTCAACTAGAAGGATACTTTTTTCGCGATACTGATCAAATTTTATTACAATTAGATATGTTCATTGTAGAAGCACAGGAAAGTATTAATAATAGGTTATCTAATAGGTTGATCCAAACATTCACTGGACATTTTCTTGCTCAGATTTCTGTGCATATCACACCTATATTTCTTCGATTTCATAAGAAAGTACATATGTTTTTGTGTGAAAAATTATATGAAGTTTCATATCGTATTTCCTATAAAAAAATTGTTTTTGTAAATTTTATTCAGAATCGTCCATTTTAAGTAAATCTAGTTTAATTTCAACATTTATCATGGAACTTATCTAAGAATGCAAATAAATAATTACTTTAAAAATTACATCCCTTCCCCCATAAGATTGTTTTATAGGGTCAAAGACAACACCAGAAGTGAATAATTGGTTTTTTCTAGTTGGAATGCTTCAAATTATTTGCAACTTTTTATTCAGAGTGAGGTAATAATAATAATCTTTTCAGAATAATGCTAGAAAATTTTAGTTTTTTATAAAAATGTTCACTTTTCGCCCACTCTTTAATTAGAATAAGGTAATATTTAATTAAATTTAAGGAACATAATTGTAAAAGCAATTTATTATTATTTTTAATAATATTCTATTCAAACGATGCTAGAAATTTGCCGGTTTTTCACAAATATTTAACTTCTTGTCCACTTTTCACTTTGAACGAGGAAAAAATTAATAAAATTTAAGACACATAATCATCCCACAAATTCTTATTGTTAATAACAATTCTCTTCTACAATAACGATATTTAGTCACGGTGTTTTCTGAAATTTTTCATTTTTTGTGAACATTCACATAGCCACGTAATAATTTAGGAAAATAAACAAACCAAATTGCTTGCACAATTTATTATTGTTCATAACTATTTTAAAAATCTGTGATATTTAAGAGAAAAAATTTAACTTTCATATAATTAACATTAAAAGAACTTAAGCAAACATCGAAAAATTTCTTGGGATACACGATACTTTATGCAATCAAATTTCTCTTTCTCTGATTCTCAAATCAACAGTAAAAAAAAGTTTATAGAAAAAAGGCCAGTTTTGCTGTAGAACAAAAAAATTTCCGATCCTAAACAAAATTCTTGTTTTTTCCGGTTTAATAAAATTCTCATTGCTTTTCCAGATTTCCCTGCCCGCTAGACACACGCATATAATTTATGTTGTACTTCGATCCAAAAAAGATGTGGACTTGAGATGGATTGTGTTTGACTTGAATTCGACTTGAAGACGACTATGTTTCGTGCAAAAATTATATTGATAACTTATGTTTCAGATCTTTAGGCCTAAGAGATTAGGTAAGAAGTTGTTCGATTTTGTTTTGATACCGTTCTTTCCTGGTCAACATAAATTAATATCAGCAAATCCTAGAGCATGGTTGCGAGAAGATTAAACAATAGAACAAACCAACTATTCGCGGACCAGTATACTAACAAAATCCAATTTTTTTTTTATTTTTACATAAAGAAAATTAATTAACATCAGCTAATGATACAGCATGATTGAAAGAATATACAAAAATGAGATAAGCCTTCTATACAAGGACGGTCAACAATAATTAACATCAACTTATCTTGCAGCACGATAGTATGATGATATAATAATGGAAGAAATCAACTATAAATGAAGCAGTAAATAAATGAATTCAAAAATCCTCTAATTAAATTTGTACATATTTAACATCAATTAACATCAGCTAATCAAACAGTATGGTTCAAAGAAACACGCAGCAGCGAAACAAACCGACTATACAAGGACTAGTAAAGAAACAAAATTCAACATTTTCTATTTAAATTCTTACCTGGTATACATCAATTAACATCTTCTGTTCATTAAGGCACGGTTGGAAGAAGATACAATATTCAAACAAACCAACTATACATGGAGCACTATACAAAGAAACTTCACTATCTTCTAATAAAATTCTTATCTAACCAAAAATAATTAACATCAGTTAATTATAAAACAATAAAAAACAACCTTCTACACGTGGACTAGTGTACAAGCAAAATCTAACATCTTTTACATAAATTTTTACATGAACAACATTAATTGAAATGAGTTAATCATACAGTAGAGTTGGAAGAAGATACAACGATAGAACCAACCACATATACGTGGACCAGTATACCAATAAAATTCAATATTTCCCAATAAAATGTTTATATTGTCAACATTAATAAACATCAGTTAATGATGCAGCATGGTTGAAAGAATATACAACAGCGGAAGAAACCAACTATACTTGCACAAGTATACCAACAAAATTCACCATCTTCTAATTAAATTCTTACCTTGTCTACACCAATCAACATCAGCTATTCATGCAGCACGGTTGGAAGAAGATACAATAATCGAACAAACCAACAAAACATAAACCACTATACTAATAAAATCTAGTATCTTATAACTCCATTTAAACCTGGGCAACATCAATTACCTTCAACTAATCATACAACACTGTTCAAAGAACATACAAAAATTGAACAAACAAACTATACATTTCCTAGCATGTCAACAAAGTGCAAGATCTTCTAATTAAATGCTTAGCTAATCAGCATCAATGACATCAGCTAATAATGGATAAAGCATTAACATTTTACAAGTTCAAAGCTACCAAAATTTTTGTTTGTACATTTTATTTCACAGTAAACCCCAGGAATAAATTTTCTCTTTCAAAAAGATAAAAACGTTGCATCACGTTTATCTAACGAAAGATCAAATTTATCTGAAAAAGATCAAATTTATCGAAAAAAAAGATAAAGTTTATCTGACGTAAATGTTTTTTTAACATAGGTTATATGTCAGACGGCTGCGTCAATTTTCACAGAAAAAATGTCCTTCATAAATTTCAAAATCCTCGCGGTATTCAATTTTAAACATTCTTACTTTATTTCACTAATTTTAAACGCAAAAATCACTTATCTACACTTACTGAATACACAGTCTGCACTTTGGTTAGTTTATAACAAATAGTGTTTGTTCACAATTTTTAAAGTCTACACCAGAGTCGATATAGGAAACTGAAGATCTATTCAAAAAAAGTAAGGGACTCAAGTTGGCTGAGGGTTCTTCTCAGACATCTTCAGTCCCTTACTATTGTCTGACATATAACCTATGTCAAAAAAATATTTACGTCAGATGGACTTTATCTTTTTTTCAGATAAATTTGATCTTTTTTCTCAGATAAATTTGATCTTTCGTTAGATAAATGTGATGCAACGTTTTTATCTTTTTGAAATATAAAATTAATTCCTAGGGTTTACTGTGTTTTCATTATACTTTACTCTTTATAAACTATGCACCCCACTGACAAGGTCTTTTATTTCGACAAATGTTTTCCATGACTTTAAAATAATGTTGTGGTCGTCTTAAGCTGGAGTTCAGTAATAAAATAATGTCTCTCTCGGAGCCAGAAATGAGACTTATATAACGTCTTGAGCTGTATCTTAATTGGGGGCTAATTAAATAATTAGTCAAGTCAAATTATTTTTTGTGGGATCACACCGACTATTATTTTTCCTTGTGACTTTAAATATTTTGTACGAGAAAGTTCAAAGTTTATAAATCTTAATTACGTGTAAATCGTCAAATGATGAGGTTTGATGGTGTTTGCTGTCATAACTTTGCTTTCCCATTCCTGAAAATAAGCAAACGCTTTTCCAGATCTCAAACTTCGCTATCATTAATGTCTCGTATCCTGCGGAGCGGGTGGAGCTGTGCCACTTTTCCGGCTCATTAAACGACTCCGTGTGGAGCAGTGCGCTGTACCGTTCACTTGCCACCCACATGTATTACGAGGCACTCCCTCCCTCCTTTCTATACCATAACTCCACCACACTGCTCCTAGAAACAGCACTCTATATTACTGTTTCATCCCTATATACGAAATGTCTGGGTTTTATACCTTAAAACTTAACAACCCTGTTTTCATCCCTTAACACCCTATTCCGCGCTACATATATACATCCTTTTCTGTTAGACCCTTATCAATCAAACTGTCCTCTTTCAATGTCCCTCTGAAATTCCTGGCTCCAAACAACATCTACCCATCTTGCCTTCTTTCCTTCCAATTGTGGCTTTCAATATTTAGACACAAACTTTTATCCGGGAACCCCTTTAAAGTTAGAAAAGTCTCCCTTTTATCTTTCTCTCTCGTGTATTTGTTATGCTGTTTCAAGGTTATCGAAAGGCGAGAAATTGATAAATTTCATTTTAAACAAACAGGACGGATACAAAGGACCAGGTTTTTAGAGTACCTTCTATGAATACCAGGGTGGCTCATGATTTTTTTTTGATTTTCTAAAACGTGTAGCCACATATTTCTTTTCTTTGTGTGACAAAATGATGCTCTTTTTTGACAGAATTTAGAATATATATATTCATAGGTCGCAATTGATAGTTTTTGCCGAAAATTAAAATTTCTAAAGTTTTTGGGTGCTATGTGAACATATGATTTTTTTCGTTATTGACCACAAAAATTGAAGCTGGGTATTAACAACCCTTAATTTAGAATTTTATGCTGATGTTTATATCAAACGATCAAATAAATCCCTGAAAAATTATTTAAAATTGTGAAACTTTCAGGAAATATTATTTAGTTTACTGAGAACAATTTTTTATACTTGCAGGAAATGTGGTTCTACAATTTAAATATATGCTTTCTAAAATATGATGAAATCAATAAAATCTTATTCTTTATATTAACTTGCATTATAAATGTAATTTTAAATAGACATTTTTTCGATTTAAGAAAAGAAATAATTCTCAATACAAAAAATTGTAAATACCTTCTTTATAAGTTTATTTGTTTCTTCATTTTTGAGATTATATCAATATAGTTTTACGGTAATTCTTCAGAAAATTCGAAAATATTTTTCAAGATTTCAAACATATCAAATCAAAATTTCAACAAAAAAATTAATTTAAAAAAAAAATTAAGCGAAAAATATAACAGTTGATTTTACAAACGACAAGATTTTATTTTTAAATAAGGAACAGTTTAATTCAATCAAAAAAGGCGAGTTTCCAACAGCGTAGTGGAATTTTCAACCAAAAAATATTTTTTCTTCAAAAAAAAAGAAACAAATTTTAAACAATTTATAATTTGAGGGGGAAAATAATTAATAAAAACAAGGAAAATTTGTTAATAACTTTATTTTTCATGTTTATTTCTTTTTGAGGTTATACATAAATATAATTTTTCTGGGATTCCTTGGAAAATTCAAAAAGACTTTTAAAGATTTCAGATATGTGCAGAAAGTATCTAGAAAACTTTCAAGAAAGTTTTTTTATTCATAACAATTTCAGAAAAATTTGATTGTTCGAAATATATTTAGGACTTGGGGAAGTTAGGAAGAAATTTACAAATATTTTATAAACTTTGGAAAATCCTTTAAAGCTTAAAAATATTTTGATTTTCCTTAAAACTTCTAAGATTGTTGAAAATCTTTTAAACCTCTTTTAAACTCAATTAAATTATTCCTAAGCTTTGAAAAAATCTTTAAAAAATGCAGTAAAATCTTCCCGATTCTTGTTTCACAATTTTGGAAATCTTTTAAAATGTTTTAAAATCTTTTCAAACAATCTCTTGAAATTAATTTTATAACATAAAAAAATCATTAAAAATTTTCCCAAGAATCTTAAGAACATTTTTTTGTTATCTTTGAAAACTTTAAACTGCTTTAAAAGCTTCAAGAGCCAGCCTATTTTCAAATCTTCGAAAAAAGAAATAGTTATTTAAATTTTCTGAAACATTTAAATACTTTTGATTGTTCTTTAAATTTTTTCCAAACTGCTAAATATCGTTCAAACTGATTCAAATTTTTTCTAACATTTATGAAATATCTTTTAAATTTATAAAAATTGCCTTAAAACCCTTTAGATTCTGCATGCACAACCTTGCACATTTTTTAATGTTTTACAATCGTTTTAAATAAATTGTTGGAAATAAATAATTATTTAATACTTTTCCGAAGAATTTTAAAAACAATTTTTTAATCGATTGAAACCTTCAAAAACATTAAAACGCGTCTCATGTTTTTGTTCCAAATCTTTAAGAATATACTTTTAACCGTTTTTAAAATCTTTTCTAGGTTAATATTATTTTCAAATATTTTTTAAACTTCAAAATATCTCTCTAACTTACTAGAATTGTTTCTAAAATATTTGTTTATAACCGTCTATACATTTTTTTAATGAAATTTTAGGAAATCATGACAAATTTTTTAAAATATATTTTTCTTTTTAAAATTGTTAAAAGACTTCCTAGTCCTAAATCTTGAGCAAATGATGCATTAAAAGCTATACAATGTGCAAATTTCTTTATAATGTTCATTTATTGATTTTAATTTATAATTTAAGGAATAAATTTCCCTATTTAATAACAACTTTATCATAAGATCACGACTTTAAGGATGTTAATACCCTCCATAAAACATCTTTTTTATAAAATCAAAATTTGAGGCTCACATGGCTCTAAAACCTTAGAAAGACCTATTTTCTTCATAAAAAACTCCCCAGTGACCTCTAAATATATTTGTTTAAATTTGGAAAAGTTAAGAGATTAAACTAAAGTTCGCCAAATTAAGGAAATTTCCGATATAAAGTCTCAGAATACCTGAAAAAAGAATTTCGTTAGGCACCCTAATAAACAAGGAAGTTTTCAATTTGCATTCAAAATCCCTAATGTAAACTACTTTAATGTTAAAATTTAAATATTAAATGTAATCATCCGCTAAAAGAGGGTCCTTATGGCCGGTATAGCGAGTACCATAAGTCAGTGCTACACTTCTTCAAACATGAAATATGCCTACTTTCCGTATACCCATCGTTGGTATACCCACTTTCGATATACATAATTTTGGTATACCCACACCCTGTCTTCGAAAAACGCAAATACCTCCTAAACCAAAGCCGGTCATAAGCCTCCTTATAATTTTGGTCTCTAATCTATTCGCTGCAGTTTTTTCAGGAAGGGTAAGTGAGGTGTGAGGAGGTGGTGAAATGTTAAACAAAGGGAGGAGTGGGGAGAGGAAGGAAAGTAGACGAAGTGAAGGGATGAGAAGGAGGAGCCGAAGTATTGAGTGAGTAAGATGAGGGGGAGTAGGGATGAGATGGGGCAGGGCTAGATAGAGGGAAGGGGAACTAAAGAAACGAAATGGGAAATAGAGGTGACGAAGAGTAGTAAGCGTAGGGATATTAGTTGTTAGGAGATAGTCAGGGAAGCGAGAGGAGGGAGATTATGGGAGCGAAGGGAAGGTAGAGGAAATGAGGGGGCGTGGTAGAGGGGAAATATGAGAGGAAAAGATTTGAACGAATTATTTAATTTATTTCCAATTTTTATCTTTTGCTTATAAATTCACTTAGACTGCAATGTAAATCAAGCATGAGTCTCTTCCTTTTTTCTTTTTTCTTTTTACGTGCCAGTTTTTAATAGTTTTTTAAATTCTATTCTCTCCTTTCTCTTGAAGCTTCCACGTTTCCCTTTTTTACTTCCGCCTTATATTTTCGCATCCTCTTTTCCCCTTGGGCTCCGTTGGCCGTTTGAACTAGAGTCAAATCTTCGAGCCCTGCTAAGGCGGTGCACTTAAGAAGCTTTCGAAGAAAAAGCTCGTTACTCGTAAGATTCTGTAGAAGGGTTCTCACTACCACCCCTCTACTCCTTTTTCGCTCAAGCTTGGCCGCTTACAGTCTACTCTTCCTTTGTTGACCTTATCTGCTATATGTCTGATTCTTTTGCTCGTGCCACGAATTAGTGCCTTCATTATTATAAAGCTTTTCCGGCAAATGCACCACTTCCCTTTTTATTCATGGTAAATATTTATTTTGCAAAGCTCTCGTATTTTCTTGTACTTTATACCATTCAGAATAACGAATTGTTTTTAATCAAAGCAGATAAATATTTTTTATGTCTTTTAAACAAATTTTTTGTGTTCATTATTTATTTCGGTTTTATTATTTAAATGCACAAGAAATTATGGTACCTTTTCGATTTGATTCGAGTAAGGTAAACTGGGGTAAAGTAACTCGCCTGAGTGAAAGCAGCGTGCTCTTAATTCTGCATTTCGGAATGCGATATTTGTTTCTTTTAGGTAAAAGATATAGAGCTTTTCTTGGGCACACATGTAGCTTGAACCAATTTTAACTGAAAACTGCTGGATTATCGTGATTTTACTGTATTTATTTTCGAGAAGTCCAGTGAGTATTTTAAGCCATAAATAAATAAAATCATTGTACCACTTTAGAATTAATCATAATTTTTTATATTTATTTTAGGATTGAGAAGTATATTTCCATAGAAATTACAGAAAATTGAATTTTTATTAGTACAAACAATTAAATATGACATTTAAAAAAAACCATTAATAGTTGAACATGGTGTGACATTTAGATTTTTATAAGGCTTTCAAATATTTTTAAACTGTTGCAAAAAATAAGACAAAGGTCCAGGTTTTTAGATAACCTTTTATGAATACCAAGGTGGGTGCCTCATAAAATATATGTATTTTTTATTTTCTAAAACATTTAATGGCAGATTCCTTCCTTTTGGAGAGAAAATAATTCTCTTTTTCTAGAAATGAAAAAATATATTTATAGGTTGCTACGGAGGTCAAAATAATAAAAATCCATTAATATAAGTAGCAATCGCTTAAAAAGCCTGGGATAAGACTTGAATCAAAACTATTTATAACAACTGTCCATTAAATGTATATAAAGCATCTATATGAATACAATTAACGCGTACAAAGTGTGCGATCACGAAACTGGATTTTTATCTTCTAAAATTAAAAACATAAAGCGTTTAAAAATCCATAACAACATGTTTTTTAATATAAAAGGCTTTTATATTCTAATATCTAATAGTTTTTTCTGATATGAAAAAATAATTAAAAATGCATAATATCAAATATTTAAATAAACAAGAGTTCTAAACATGTTGGAAATGGGTTAATTAATTTGAACAATGAATAATTCTAGATTGTAGGATACGTTTGAGAAAACTCTTACTTTCGCAATTTTAACATTTTAATGGATGACAATATTTTTTTACGTTACTGGAGATCGTAACTGTTTCAATAAATATTGTTTGTCAGACATTTTACGAATTTAAATGGCAATATTTTTTAAACCCTAAATTGAAAATTTTGTGTTTTAAAAATTTACCTGCAAAATTTATAATTCATAAATTGTTAAATTCAAAACGTCTAGAAATTGTCTCATATCACAAAATCAAAATTGTTTCAGTTTTAAACGCTTTTAATTTGAAATCTTCTGAGCACTGACAACAGTTTCTATTTTTAAACTTTTTAATGCACTAACAAAAGTAAAATTTCATTTTTGGTTTTACTTTGGTCTGAAAGAAAAGCTTAGTTTTCGTCAATGAAGAGAAAGTGCGAGAAAAATGATTGTTCTAATATCATGTGCTATGTATATTTAAAGATAATATATCAAAAAACTACTAAAATATGTGTCTGAATATGCCGTAGTGTTAAAAGCTGGTATTGGTAGTTCTTGAAAAATGTTTAAATTACAAAACTTATTAAATTTCCTTTTTAATCGGAAAATTTCCTTATGATAAGTTGTAAGCCTTGTAATTTTTTTTATTATTGGCCTGATCGAAAAAAAATTGTTACCATGTATCTAACCATATAAAAATTGTTATTCAAGATTAAACAAAAGAATTTTCAAGTTCGACAGACAGACCGTCACACTTTATTGTAGTAAATTTAATATCAATTTTACATTTAAAGTTTTATTTAACAACTAAATAGTCTAGTTTTAAATAAATCAAACTTAAAAAAGTTAAACTGATCATAAAATACCAAATTCTGTGTTAAAAAAAAAGCTTTAGTATTCTTGGTAAACTATTCCCTATTGGTTTGAATAAATTTGTAGAGGTGTAACGAACAATGGAATTTTTCAATATTATACATTCAAGAAGAATAGGGGACAAAGAAAACGTTTTTCTTTGTTTTCTCGAAAATTCGAGATGACTTCGTCAAATATTTTTCATAGGCTTTGCTAGTCGTCTTGCAAATTCTGGACGACTAGTCCGTCCCCTTTCCCAATTTTTCTAATTTTGTGGAAAGATCAGTTGCAGCCCAATTGTTAATTAAAAATGTAGAAACTTTTTTTACGCACTATATGATAACGATCCACTATTGTTTGTAATAGGCTGCGTTTAGCCGTCCCAAAAAAATGGTCGAGTTCGAAAAGGGATGGACTGTTCCTGAACTTTTGGGAAGTCTAGCCGAACATTTGGAAAAATATTTTACTACTCATCCCAAATTTCGAGCGGAGGAGACACATAGTTATCGATTTTATTAAATAAATGGACGTAGCAAAATCAGTTTGTCGACGGGCGTTATTCTGCCGCATTGTACAATCTACCTTATCTACTTGCAAGACTTTCAAATATAAGGGTTAAGAGTGAAGGAACTTACCAATGACGCTGAGTTGAATTCTGGAATTCCTCGTAGGACTCTTGATGAAGTCTACTCTGCATCTGTACTCGCCCTCGTCTTTGTCTTCTACGTGGTTGATATTCAAAGATGCAGGTTCAGTGGCAGTTCTGAAGTACGCTCGGTCTTTGAGAGATTCATCCTTCCAGTGCGAGCTTTTCTCAGAATGCTTTCCTCTCATGTCAAAACTGAAACAAGTAAACAAACAGTTCTATCGTATCACCTATATTCAGGGAAAGTAATTTCACTCAACAACACCAGAACATTAAATGCACTACATGGAAAAAATTTGTTTTGAGGAATCATCGAATTTGTACCAAAGTGGCGGATATGAAAAGAATCAGTAATAATTACAGAACTAAGATTTTATAAATACTACAGAATTTTTTCTTATACCGACAATATTAGCTGCGAGATGAATCTCGACTCGGGAAGAGTCCAGATGTAAAATATTTCGAGCGCGTCCGTCACTCGGATGTGTGACCATTTATAACTTGTAACCCGGTTAATGTATATCAGTTCCGTTTTAAAATTTGAGAGTTAGAGCCCAATGGTTGAATTTAAACCCGACTGTCTAAAAAATCGACTGATCCCGGTAGCTGATTTTCTGCAGTTTTCTTCTCCCTTTGGCCAAATACCCATACCCAGTGAAATGGAATCGTCTGGCGGTACATGTACCTACTCATGCTAAAAGGCCTTCAATGATACTTTACAGCAGGCACGTTTCCTAAAGATAAATTTTGACAAAGTTTCCGGATTTTTCGAAATATGGTACGAGAAAGGTACAGTTCCCAATAATAAGTTAATGAGTTTAAAAATCACTTTTATATTTAAGACTTGACAAAGCTTCCCCTATTCTCATCTTTTCTCATTTTCAAGAAGCTTATTCGCTCTTTTTAAAGAATTCTTTTTTTTTTGCCTAATTTGAAGACTTTACCCCTTTTTTTACTTAAATGCGAAGCGAATCAACAGAAACCATAATGAAAATCTACCTTTTTTGGGTTAAAGTTCATTCTTTTGGTTAAAAGCATACTATAATATTTCTGATTCGGTACTGCTCTCATTTGATTTAAAACCTTTACTATTAAATTTTGAATTTAATTCTTTTGTTGAAAATTCATCTTTCTAGAGTGAAAATTTTATTTCTTTTTGAAAATTCATCTCTTCGAATTTAAAAGTCAACTTCTAAAACATTCGAGTTTTTAGTTTGAGAGTTTAACTATTTTGTTGAAAATTCTTATTTTTGAGTAGAAAATTAATTTTTGTTGTTTAGAGTTCTCTATTTGATTAATGATTCAGCAATATCGTTAAACATTTATCTTCTTTGGCCGGATTCGACTGGTAGAATATATTTCTTTTTAAAGATTTTTTAAACTGAAAATAGAACTATTTTACTATTAAATGCTTTTACTAAATTTGAAGTTCAAGTTCTCAATGGAAATTTTTTAAGTTTTCTAAGTAAATATTTTAAACTTAAAGATTCCACAATATAAAGTATCAAGTGAAATTTAAATATAAAAGTGATTGTATTCATTTACTTAATATAATTTATCGGATTTTGGGTAAAAAGTGAGTTGAATTTTTGTACAGAATTCAATTATTCAAAAGTTATTTTGCAACTGGAATTTTTTATTTAGAATCATCAAATTGTATATTTAAAAATTAGTAACATTTTTTTATTTGCGCCTTATATATGCATATTGAATTAAATATATTCATTTAATTTTTAATATTTAAAACTTCATTGCCTGAATTTAAGAAAAATATGAATTAAAGATTAGTTCACAAACAAAAATGGAATAGTTGCATTTTCAGTTGTAGAAATTATTTTTGGGTGTAGTTCCGAATAGGTGAACGTAACGATTTCCTTCACACTGCGTATACTTATGTATTTTGACGCACTGATTACGAAAATGATAGTGAAAATTGGCGACTCGGCGATTTTCATGGTGAAATTGCGAAAAAACCATAAAAAATTTGGTTTTGTGCGTTTATCTCAGCCAATATGCAAAATATCGCAAAATATTTTTAATAAAAGTTGTAGATCGTACAAAAATACACATTTTTTTCTACGAGTGACAGTTTCCAAGAAAATGAGTGATATCTCGATTTTTATGAAAAAAAAACAATGAGCATTCTCTATTGGTTTAGATTGGGTACCTACTCACGCTTTTCACCACGGGAAGGTTGGAGTATGTTGAAAAGCATTTTTTTTGTATTTTTTAATTTTTTTTTTTAACTTTTATGATTTCTAAATATATTTTTATTTATTTTAATTAGAAATTCTGAGTATATTCTATTTATTGTCTTGATTGTATACTCCTTATAAGTTTTTTTATAATAGTTTGCTGAGTATATTTAGTGGCCAGGGTAATATACTTTTATGTTAGTAATTAATTCTTTAAACGGTTCAGCAACTATTTTCTTCACGCGTCACCGCCACAAAAATTCGCAGAGATGCTCTGGAATGTTGCTCTTACGCACTCCTCGTGAGAGAAATCGTCGCATCCACCGCCAAGATGACTCGATGTTTTGTGTGTGCGCTTCGGAATCGGGATTCACAAATTGTTCGGAATGATTCACAGTTTTGTGGACAAATCCATGATCTTCAAAATTAATGTATCCCTTACAACAATCGGTGTGGATTTCTGTCCCTTCCGCTACATGCTTTTTTATTAATGCAATTAAAGTAGCCTGATCTCTCTTATTATCGGGACAGGTTTCCAACCGATAGTTGTAGGAATGTCCTCTGTGGATCATTCCGAGAATCCATGATCCTTCTACTACACATCCTCGCTCGTATTTTCGACGGCCGATTTCGCACTCATCGATTTCAACAACTACACCGACACCGCCGATGCGACCATCCACTTCGAAGCTGCTGTCAAGAGCAAGCATGCAGACCTCTCTACAAAATGAGAAGCGGTCTGAAACTGTTTCTCGAGAAATCGATTGATTGAAAATGCAGCACCTCTCAAACCACGTGTTTTCTGCAACGCTAATACTGTGACGATATTTGTGTATTTTATGACAAAGAAAGGATCCGCAAACATTTTCAGACCCCACAAGAGTTATCTTCTTCTTACGTTTCGAGCAAAATCGTTCAGACGAAATTAATTCGATTTGTCGAAACCACTGAAGAGTTGTTTCCCTTTCTTGGAGAATCTTAGATAAATCAAAAATATTATATGTTTTATCCATCTTAACGAGGACTCAAGAGAGGAAAATCTCGAAAATAATATTGTACGCAAGAAACACACGCCCTTAAGTACCATGAGCGCGAATGGTGGAGAAAGACCTGTCGCTAATTGCATTGAAATTTGATATATCTGTGATTTTCTTGGAAACTATTACTCGTAGAAAAAAATGTATTATATAAGAAATGTGTATTTCGATAAAATCTACAACTTTCATAGAAAAGTTTTGCGAAAATTTATGTATTTGCTGAGATAAACGCATAAAACCCCGGCATGCCAATGACTGGTCACAATAATAACTTAGTTCAGACACGACCCCCTTTCCAACGTGTCATGGGGGGGGCGGGAAGGCACCGCTGTGACTGTAACCAGAAAAAACTTAGGTCACACCCCTGCCCCTTTTCCCACGCGTCGTGGGGGCTGGCAGGCACTCCTGTGACTGGTCACAGAAATAATGTAAGGTCACACTCCTGCCCCTTTTCCCACGCGTCATGGGGGATGGGAAGGCACCCCTGTGGCTG
>NC_046665.1:62440132-62452451 GCF_010883055.1 Belonocnema kinseyi
GTGGGGGCGGGAAGGTACCCTCGTGACTGGTCACAGAAATAATGTAAGGTCACACCCCTGCCCCTTTTCCCACGCGCCGTGGGGCGGGAAGACACCCCTGTAACTGGTCACAGAAATAATGTAAGGTCACACCCCTGCCCCTTTTCCCACGCGTCATGGGGGCGGGAAGACACCCCTGTGACTGGAACCAGAAAAAACTTAGACAACGGGTTCAATTACGCGTATAAGATGAATTGCTGACACTGGGGGACGGTTAACACTCGAAAACGAATAAAGCATGATTTTTATGGTTTTTTTCATAAAAATCGAGATGTCACTAATTTTCTCGAAAACTATCACTTTTACAAAAAAATGTATCCTACAAAAAATGTGTATTTCTGTAAGATCTACAACTTTTATTGTAAGCATTTTGTGATATTATGCATATTAGCTGTGATAAACGCAAAAAACCACATTTTTTATGGTTTTTCCGCGAGTTCACCATGAAAATCGCCTAGTCGCCAATTTTTACTATCATTTTCGTAATCAGCGTGTCAAAATACATAAGTATACGCAGTGTGAAGGAAATCATCATGTTCACCTATTCGGAACTTCATCCTTATTTTTTAATCAAAACAAAAAGAACATTTTTGAATACTTAAATTTTTAAACAAAGAAATGAATTCTTAACTAAATGATGAAATGATAATTTCTGTTAGAAAGACGAATTCGCAACAAAAATATTGAATTTTCACCTAAAGCAGATACATTTTTAAATGAAAGTAGAATACTTCAATTTTCAATCAAAACATTAGTTTAAAAAATAATAATTGTCAATAAAACAGTGTAATTTGTAACAAAATAGTCTGAACGAAAAGTGTTTTTAGATAAAAAGAAGAATAAAAAACAAAGAAACATGAATTTTTAACAAAGTCGTTCATTTTCAACTGAGTAGCTGGATTTTCTACATAAAAAATATGGATTTGCAATGAAAAATATTATATTTGATATTTCAAATAAGACTTTTTCTAATCCTAAACGAAAAACAGTTATATTCAATAAAAAAAGTAAGTTTTAACCAAAAAAGTTGTAATTTTTATCAAAATCGAACTTTTACCAAAATATTTCAATGATCTTTATCTTCAGATTAACAAAAATTTTCTGACTATGCCCCTAAAATGTCATTAAAAAATTCCATAAAGTAACAAATAGTGATGTAAATTACTTTAAATTGCATTAAAGTTAATCGAAAAATGTCATTTGTCAACGTAACGCATTGCTGTTAACAGTGTAAATAAGGAAGGGTTCTGAAGGGATGGACACTATTAAATCTTAATGGCCAATTTAAACTGCGATTTCCCACTCAGAAAATTATCCAGTGAGCATATGCGGCAAGAGGATATAATCTTTTCGAGGTTTCTCTTTCATATTTTTTAGTAACCTCTCGTACTGTTCTAAACGAACAATGCTGCATAAACGATATGAAAGGCCTTTCAAGATACCCTCAGGGTAGCTCTGCTTTGGGAATGAACCTATATTGTTCTGTCTGTTTCATATGATTCCATAGAAAGATATGAAGCTCAAGGTCTTGATTACTGTTTGAAATCGTAAAAGCGGGAGAGAAGTGAATATGAGAAGGAGATTTACAGTTTGCGATTAAATGTAGTAATTTGGGTCTATAATTATTATTCAAGCTCAAACATTCCACAATTTTTTGTTTCAAGTGAAATTTAATTTAGAACCTATTATATTAATTTATTGCGTATAACTTATTTGATTCTTTTTTTTAATATATTGAATTTCTGTTCAAAATTCAAAAATTCGTTTAAAACATAATTAAAAAAAATTAGAATCATTAAATTACATCTTTTTAAAGTCAATAACAATTTTCGAATTGTGTCTTACGTATGGACACTTACTTAAGTCTATTAATTTAATTTAGAATATTGCAAATAGGTAAATTCAAAATTGTTGAATTTTAAAAGATTACATTTAACATTGTATAATCCTGTCAATGTTTGAATTTAAAAATATTTGAACTTGTCTAATTTATGAAGCTTCAATTTGAAATTCTATAGTTTTAAACGATTTAAACTTATCATTTATAATTGTCGAACTTTGAAGGCTTAAGATTTGAAACAGAACAATTTTTAAAAATTCGAATTTTAAACAATACTATATTGAACGCTTCAAATTGAAAATCATTTAATTTGAACGAATTTAAACAGTAAAACAATTCTATTGTCTGAATTTTACCATTTAGACTTAATTTTCGTCAAATTCTGCTTACAATCAAATCAATTTTGCTTGATGAACTATATTTTTAAATGTATACCAGCCAAGAACATTCAATATTTCCGTATTTTAAGTACTAAATTCTACTGTAATAAAAAGATTAAACTATACAAAAAAGTCGTATTTTTCATTAATTAGTCTCTTAATTTATAAGTCCTGATACTTCAAATATGCAAATATATAACAAAATGGCTACTAACGGTTCACTGTCCAAAAATATCACAAGAGCAAAAAAAGAAATATTTTTTTATCTGAATCATTTTTTAGCCTTTTGAAAAAACTTGACATTTGGAAACTTTTACAAAATCATTGGAATCTGTATAAATCCCCCGAAGTCTTCTCAAATTAATTAAAATCTATCAAAATCATGTGGAATCCCTCAAAATTCTTTCACGGGCATAAATATTCAGTGAAAGTCTTCAAAATCTTCAGAAATTCTAAACATAGTCTATAGAAATTATTTGAAATCGTTTGAAATCTTTTTGAAACCCTTGAAATCCCATAACACGCTTTATAGTCTCTTAAATTTCTCTAAAATCTATTGAAATCTTCTAAAATCACTCGTTACTTTTTGTTACAGCTGTAGAATTCGTAAACAAACTATTAGTAATTTATACTTGAATTATTTTTTTTATATGAGAGCCTTCAAAATGAAAAAATTTAACATAGGGCCTTTAAAAGTAAACGAGTTTAGGATTAGGCATTACAAATCTCTCTCGTGGGATAATATTGTCAGATCATGGGTTTATTTCTAATTATTACTCAGGATATTCAAACTGAAATGTCAGATGGTTTGTTTACACAAGGGAATAGCATAATATCAGTAGTACCTGACGTATCCGCTAATAATATACTGATTTCGTAGTCCAGCAATATAATACAGATTGGTGTGTGGTCAAGTAAACAATAGTAGAATAGCGTGTGCATCTACTACACAAAGTTGATAGTATTCATGTGATAGCCTTTCGCAAGTACATTGTCCTTTGCACTCCATTTGCTTGAAAATGGGCACAATATTATGTGCAGAATAATAGTTGTTATCGAGCAACTCGGTGATTTTAATTATAAAGACGAACACAGAAGTTTCTCGTGCGGCATAATTACTGGTTAGATAGAGCATTCACATTATGGATAGTCTATTAATGATATTTTAGGATCTAATTTCCAGTCATGTATGGTAATTGAATCGTGAAGTGAACTTTAAAGAGATTTAATTATACTTTCGTTGCTACAAATAGAAGTTTAATAAATATTAGCTTGAATGAGGGTTGACCTTTATGAAAAAGGATATGAGATTTTGTTTGATTAGCTAGATTAACTGAAATTAAACTGACATTCTGGTGATAAATTAAATAACGGATAATGAAAATCGACGAAGCAATCGATGAGCACGAAAATGCACAAGCATAATTATTTTCTCTTTATTTAGGGGAGTATTTTCTGGATTTGCTAAAAATAAGTGAGAATGATAAAGTGTAGTAGTGCGGGATTTTTATCGAATAGCAAAAAGATTTCTTCTACTTTTGTATTTTTCACATTTCGCTGATATTGTTTCATATACAAATAGATAATAGATGAATAGTATGGAACTAGCTGTTGCTTTTCTTTGATTTTCCTCTCAAAAGACACAGCTCTTTAAATATTTGTACAAAGCCATCTATGAACGTTCGGAAGTCAATGTGTCGCATTTTGTAAAATTTTTTGGTAGCATGGTGAGTAGGCTTTATTAGTAAGAAAAAAATTGTCTATCTTATTAGGCTCTCATAGTATTTTCGAGAAATTGCGATTGGGGTTAATTATTAGCAGGGCTGTCAAAGCACAGACCCAAAACTTATGCGATTTCACTTCTGTTAACTGATAACTAGACAAAGGATGTAGATTGCTTCGACAAGATATAGGTTTTGGTTTACAAAACACTTTTTGTAAAATCTTAGGTTTGTAAAATATTTTTGTGATATTGCGAATTAAGGTTTATTAGCAGGGATAACAAAACTCAAACCCTACGAAGGTTGATTTCTGTTAACTTCCAACCAACAAGAGGTGCACGTTACATCGGAAATACTAAACAGTGATTCTATAGTCATATATGGGATAGAAAGACTACCGATTTCAGTAACCAGTGGGTTGGTGAATCCACTCGTACGTAATGCACCGAGAGTATTCGGACATTTATAGCGGCACGCTGTCCGATCTGTTCCCTTCCTGCCTCTGAAGCATACGCCGAGGGTGGTCTCCTGCTCGCGGTATTTCCGCAAATTCGATGTTGCGCGATGTTTGGACGAGGTTCCAAATGGGCGTCGTGGTGGTACGGGTCGATGAGTGCTGTTCGTAAAACGGGTTTCGCGTGTAGACATGGCCGTACATCGCACGACAGAGGATGTAATCCGAGAGGATCAACACAGCAAAATGGATGAATGGATGGACGCGTTATTTCGTGATTTATCTTTGACTTGATTATTTGACGAGTATGACACAATGTCACGCTTCTCGTTCCTATCCAGTGTGATTCAACACGTTAAACAACATGATATGGAACAATCAAGGATTATCAAGCTTTCACCTTCGCATCCTTCTGTTAAATCGATGTGACAAATGTGTATCCGCAAAGACATTTGCTTGTAGAAAAGAAGATAAAAGTTTCCCAATTTCTATTCGAATTTTTTTATTATCAGTCGAAAGGAGATGACCTTATTACCAGAAATAAAAGTTTCCGAGTTATTTTAAGACTGAATAATTTATTGTATCAGTGACCTGTTTTCTAGTAAATTTTCTACTTTATAGTATCAGATTTACTTGAACTGTATCCTCGGTAATAAAACGGGACTAAAACATACTGAATTTTCTGTCTCCATACACTATTCGGTATCCAACCCTATTTCGAGAACTTTCGGTAGCACTATAATACCACCTATTTTCCTTTATGTGTTTGTTACAAGCCTTTCTCTAAGCCTTATCTGAAATGCAAGCGACTGATTTTACAGCCTGATAAAGGGCAGTGAAGCAACTTTATTTCTTCATGGAATTCGGCATCAATTTTCATTCGTGGACAAAGTGGATGAAGGTTCCAGATGAACGAGAGACAAATAATCGTATCCGTGGAATTTGGCGTTCGTGTGTCAGATAACAGTTTCACGAAACGCGCGTCGAGTCGTGCCGAAGCATTTCGAGACTTGGACATGGATATGCGCCCGTTAGAGGCAGTGAGTGGGTATCCTGCATAGTTCTGTGCCACTGCAGAATTTCGAGATTATAGCCGAGAAGGTTAGGCACGTATATGTTTGACCATATTGCGGACTCTTCGTGCTGCATGTGTCAGAGATTTTGAATGTACAAGGCATAAGTGTTTGTGCAATATCCATTTATACAGGATAGTAGTTTATACTATACACGGAAGTAGAATGAAACTATGAAGTTAAATATTCCAACTAGTTGTACCCAGTTTGGCTGGTCCAGAAATTGTAGTTAGAAATTGTTACCAACATTTTCAGGAATATGTCCATTTAAAAATCTTGGCATGATCCAATTTAATGCCAGATCTTGGTTTTCACTTTAAATACACACCAGAGCACATTAAGAATAAATATAATCCTCTAGATCTTAAATTAAATTTATAGGAGTACAAATTAAGCGATTATTTAGAGGTACTATATCATTGAAGAATAGGAAACTCGCCAACTGACACACTGTGAATGTACCCAATCCATTTACACTATCGATACTGAACATTGAGCTAGGCACAAAGGCGGATATGTAGCCAGATTAATGTCCGAAATCCCAAGTTAATTGGCGCTCTGGCTTAGTCGAAATAACCGGGCACGTGCCAAGCTGGGACTCGTTCGCTTTCGTACGTGAGCACGAAACAAGAGAATACCATTCGAGCTCAACGGAGAATTCAGATATTGCTCGATGAACACGCAGGATTCACAAACACGCGAGGATACGTGCAGTGTAATGACAAGCCTGGGTCGGTATTTACGTTACACTTGTGCTCTTAAAGCCCGGATCTCTAGAAGCAGAATCCGATTCGGTTGATCCCGCATAGTCACGTGATATTCCAAAGGGGGCCAGAAGGATCAGCAGATGGTGTGGCTGTAAAAGCTTGGGGCTCCTTGGACACACGCTTCAGCTATACTTTCCCCAAGTTCGATACCACCAATAGATATTCATGGGTAAAGCCTTATCGATGGACATCCATGTATCGACATTGGCAGAAGTTGCCCCTATCAATGCACTGGACAACGATTAAGATGAAATTGGGCGATAGTTCTCGCCCTCCTGAAATTGTATGATCTGACATGATACTCAACTTTTTGCAATTGGATACGCAATACATTTTCTTATCAACGCAAATAAAAATACTGTTCCTTCGAATGTTATTTAAAATATAAGCTAATGAGCCTATGATAATTTCTTTATATACATATTTATGTACATATTACGTAAAGATCTTTTCGAATATTTTGAATCACTACCCCTCCCCCCCCTCTTTCTTAGGATTCTGAAGTTCTTATAATGCCCTGTCTTACTTAATTACTGTTTCTTATAAATTATTAAAAAAAGGAGTTTAACTTTCAATCAAGTATTCGAATTTTTAAGCAGAAAACAAAAATCGTCAACAAAAAATGTGATAGTTGACATTCCCACAGACAATATTTCCATTTTAAACCAAGAGTATTTAAATTGTAAAGAATGAATTAGAAAAGAATACATTAATCAATAAAGACAAGAAAGTGATTCAAAATGTTGGATTGTTAGCAAAAAAGACGAGGTATCTGTATAATTTTCGAATTTTTAACCAAATAATTTAATTTTTAACCAAAAAGATAGAAATCCAAGAATTAAACTACTTTTATACAAAAAAAAGACGCATTCTTAATAAAATGGATGCATTTTTAACAAATTAGTTAAATTTGAAATAAAAAAGATTAATTTTCCATTAAAATGATGAATTTTCAACAAATTACATAAATTTTAAACCAAATGGTAACATTTTTAATTAGGACGATCAACTGAATACTTAAATGTCCATCAAACAATTAATTTATCCTAAAAAAGAATTTCCAACAAAACAGTTTAACTTTCAAACCGAAAAGGATCATTTTCGATACAAATATGTTAAATTTTTGACGAAATAAGTGAATTTTAAACGAAATAATTAAAGTTTTTCTAAAATAGTTGAATTTTCATCCAAAAAGATAGTTTCTAGTAAAAACTGGCAAGCCAAAACAAAATACATAAATTATTGACCAATTCGTTTGACTTTGAACCAAAAAATTAATTTTCTATCAAATTGTTCGATTTTTAAGCCATAACAACAAATTTTCTGCAAAATAGTTAAATTTTCAACGGAATAATTGTATTATCAACCTGCAAGAAGAATTTTCGATCAAGAAGCTTGATTTTCTACTAAAGAAGATCTTACCAAATTGTTAAATTTTCAATTAAATAATTAAATTTTTCAATAAAAAATTTAATTTTCAACCAACAAGCTGAATTTGTCATCTAGAAGAATAATTGTCTTTTAAAAGAGGAAAACAAAATGCATACATTCTTGACAAATTTGTTTAATTTTCACCTAAGACAAATAATATTGTACCAAATAGTTCAGTTTTCAAGACGATAAAATGAATGCTTTAAGAAACAACTTTCAACCAAACAGTTACATTTATATCCTAAGAAGATAAGTTTTAAAAAATGTAATAGTTAATATTTGAACCAAAAAAATTTTATTTTTATTTAAGCTTATTTAAATTAAACCAATGAATATGAATTTTCAAAAAAATACTTCAGTACTGAACTAAAAGATTTTTTTGAAACAAATTACATAAATTTTCGACCAAGTAGTTAAATTTTCAACAAAAAGTATTATTTTTCTCCAACATAGACGAATGTTCAACCAAATAGTTAAAATTTTTTATAAAAAATATGAATAGTCAACTATAAATGGAATAGTTCAATTTTGATCCAAAAAAAGAACTTTTAACCAAAATGATAAATCTTGATCTAAAAAATTCACTTTTAATAAAGCACTTCAACTTTTGCATTTTTGACCAAAAAGAGATCAAATAACTTCAAAAATAGATGTTCCTTTAATCCAAAAAGACAAGCGTTTAAAAAACTAGTTGAATTTTCAACCATAATAAATTCTTTAGTCAAGAGAAATGATGTGTAAATTCTGCAGACTCATGTTTCATTCTGTGGCTTCATTCAATATTGAACGTATAAATTACCAAGTATTTAAGATGCGATGGAAGATTTGGCAAGGTCGTTGTCTCGACAGAATTTCTAGTGCAAGGCGAATCGCGGAAATTGCTATCGCTGATGGTTGGCCCCCTGGAGTTTCTTACTCGTTGTCATACGCTTTCCTGTCAATCCCTTGAAAACGATAGTCACGGTGGGAGGTAGAAGTGTCTAGCTCGTAGTGAACCGATATATCTATAAGAGGCCCGAGGGCGGAATGGGTTAATTGAAAATCACGCTTGGTCACGTGAACCGATCGACTGCATAGCCCTTTGAACCCCCGGAAAAGGAGGCACTTGTTCATGCAAGAATATACTCCTTATCTTAACCCTGCTTTTTTCCACGGGGTCAAGGACGTGCTACTGAGTCATGCCGTTCCTCCAACTATTAATAGCGTAAGAATGTTTCCCAGGCCGTTGTTCTCCAGTTACAATAGTTTATGATTACGTATATTTAAGGATCGTGCACAAGCTAGGGGAAGAAAATCGTTTAAATAAAATTAATATACATACCTTATTGCATTCAATATGAAACACTTTAAATTTCTAATTTTTAAAAAGATTTTCTACTAAAGAGATGAATTTTCACTCCCCCCACCCCAATAATTTGTTACCAAAAAAGACAAATTTTCAACAGAATGGCTGCAGTTTTAACCACTTAGTTAAATTTCTAAGACAAAAGGAAAATCTTGTTTGAAAAAAGTTAATTTTATATACAAGATTTATTTTTAATAAAGAAAAATGACCTTTAAACCATTAGAGGTGAATTTTCCTATTAGAAAAACGAATTTCCAATAAATTAGTTAATGTTCGACCAAAAGAAAGCATTACCTATTTAAACAAGAAGATTAATTTTCTACTAAAACAGATCAAATCGTATCAAAATACATCAATTCTTACCTGATAAGTTGAATATTGAACCAAGATGATTAATTTTCTACCAGATTGTTCAATTTGCAAATCAAAACTTATTCAGTTACATTTTTAATTAACTAGTTTCATTTCAAACCGAGAAGATTAATTTTCTATCAAATTGTTCAATTTTCAGAATTGAAGGTATGAAGAAGCTGAATTGGTTCAAATATTTTTCAAGCAAAGAAAAAACAATTTTCTCAAAATCTTAGAAGTATAAAGGGTTTCATATTGAATTTATTACGAATGCTCTACTGTCACAAAAATTTTCATAAGATAAATTTTTTTCCGATTTGCAAATTCATAAAATTCGATCAAGGTAAAATTTATCAAATTAGTTGAATTTTTAACCTAAAAAGATGCATTTTTAATCAAATGGTGGAATCCTCCAAAAAAATTTTTTAATTCAACCAAATATAGTTAAATTTTTAAGCAAAAAAGATGCATTTTTTAAAATTTAGTTGAAAGATAACTTCTAGAAAGAAACGAATTTTTAATCAATAGATTTAAAGTAAGAAAATAAATTAATTGTTAAATAGTAGAATTCTCTATTTAAATGATGAACTTTCAAAACAAGAAACACGACTTTTCTACCGAAAGACAGATATTCAACCAGCTAAAGGAAAGAAAAGAAGTTATTTTGAACAAGATAGTTGGACTTTGAACTTGAAAAGTATAAATTTCAAAACAAAAATTAAATTTTTAACCTGAAAATATAATTTTTCTACAAAAAAGTTAATTTTCTACTAAATATTTATAGTTTTCCAATAAATAGTAGATACCTTTACATAGTGAATTTTTAACAAATATCTGAATTTTCAAACAAAAATTTGAATTTTCTACAAAACAGTTTAATCTTCAACTGAAATGATGGATCTTCTACCGAAAACAAAATAAATTTTTACACATTTGTTCAAATATCAATCAATCATTTGAATTTTTAACCAATGTAAATGGATTCTCAAATAAAAATGTAATAGCTTATCACCTTCTACCATAAAATGTTTGCATTAAAAATAAAAAATGGTTAAATTCTACCAAAAACTTTATATTCTTAACCAAAAGGATAGTTTTTTATTAGAAGATTATTTTCTTCTAAAGGGGAGGAATTTTTGACAAAATACATTAATTCTGAACCAATTAGTTCAATTTTAAGATGCAAAAGATACATATTTAAAATAAGTTATGAATACTTCAATTTTCAGTTTTTAAAATTAAATAAAAAGCAGGAAAATAACTTTAAACCAGAAAAAAACTAATTTATAGAGACGTATTCAACATTTAACCAAAGAGTTGAATTTCCAAGCAGAAAGTTGATTTTTTAACAGGCAAAATAAATGTTCTATATTCTACATTCTAATTGACTTATAGTTCAAAATAAAACGAATTTTCAGCAATACAGTTAAATTTTCCATCGAAGAGATGAAATTTCAATAAATAATTCCACGAAAAAATATTGTTAATAGACAATAGTTGGATTTTCTGATTGGCTTCTAATAATTAGGTCCAAATCTAAGCAAAAGAAAAAAAACAGATTCTTGAAAATAAGAAAGAAAAAAATAAGTATCCATTAAGAAGGGGAACCGAGTTTAAGTACATTCCCTAATTTGTCAAGATAACCAGCTTTCAAGTGAATCTTCAAATTATATCAATTCTTTTGAATGAAAAAAATGTCTAAAAAATTTGATCAAAAGTATTCTCATACTAGTATCTAACAGTTTAAAATCATTATTCATTGGTCGATTGACGATAATATAAAGTTAAATTTAATTTCTTATTTAAAAATAGAAGGGGGTTCAGCTTCAGTGTCACATGAATTTTAAGGGAGGGGGATGTACCGTTGTGTTACAAATGACACAAAAGTGACGGCTGTGTCAAAAATCATTGTAAATAGCATAACTTCCTAAATCCGCGATTCACGCTCTTAAAATGAAGCAGTGAAACTGTCACTAGTTGAATCAGTATTTTAAATTTAACTAGTCAAACAGTGATTTTCCGATTTTTACTGAATGAGCAAGTAAGGGACTCAACTAAAACAGCGTTATTGAATATACCAGTCACGATATATAATAGATTGAGCCAGTGATATAGAGCTTCATGTGGCCAAGACGTGAACTACTGTTACTGAATAACCAGTGAACTTCACTGTTTAAACGAGTGACGGAATTCCACTGAGTAAACCAGTGAAATTCTCACTGAATGTGAGTGATACCCCGAATAAAAATGCTTCGATTTGAGTTCGACTTTAATTGTCCTCAATCAAGACATGCTGAAGTCGAAAAGGTCGACTTGAACATGTCTTAGTTTTGAGATAGAGTCAGACTTCAATTTAGGGCTTGAAGACAAGTTTCTATGTCTTGAAGACATACATTTATCTCTTGAGTCAAATTTTTATGACTCAAACGTGAGTGTTTTATAACTTCGAGCCCGAATAAAAATTCTTCGACTTGAGTTCGACTTTAATTGCCCCCAATCAAGACATGTTGAAGTCGAAAAGGTCGACTGCAGCATGCCTCATTTTTGAGACTGATCCAGACTTCAATTTATGTCTTGAAGGCAAGTTTCTATGTCTTGAAGACAAGTTTCTATGTCTTGAAGACATACATTTATTTCTTGAGTAAAAATTTCATGACTCCAACACGAGCGGTTATAACTTCGAGTGTATAGCTGTCCTAACCAAAAGGGTCATTCTGACTGTCATAAAAGCTAATCTTTGTTAATGGTTAAACAATCATGTATATTTGTATGCAATATATATATATACATACCTATCTCACGGTTGTGAAGCGTGATTGTGGCTGAAATTTTACCGCGATTTCGCTAGAAGCGGGTGCAATTTTTCAGATTAGCACCCGCTCCCGGCGAAATCCTGCGGTTGTCCTTATGACAAATTT
>NC_046665.1:62452551-62471938 GCF_010883055.1 Belonocnema kinseyi
TTCATTTGTATTATACTTGTTTGTCGATGATACCGACAATGTTGTTTGTTTTTACGTATTTCTTACGGCTTAGGAGATCCTTTTGAAAGTTAAAATTTTTACTTTTTTTAAGGAAATTTGTAAGGTTTATACTCGCTCAGACCTACAGATTCTGATTTTTTAATTCAAAATAACTAATTTAATAATTACAAATTTTTCGTTCATCAATTTTAATCTCATTTATGAGCCGAAAAAGGTTCGACCATCTCAGCCAAGACAAGGCTTGTCTTGAGACAAGTGAACGTCGTCTTAGCCAAGACAAGACTCGACTTGAGACAAGTAAAGGCCGTTTTTACCTGTCGTTGCCATAAAAGTAAGGCGAAGGCCTATGTCTCGACTCAATTTTGAGACGCAGCCCGACGTCGATGTCTTGGCGACGAACTCAAGACATAACCAAGTCGAACTCAAGTCGAAGCATTTTTACTCGAGGCACTTCTGGCGCTTTCAACCAGTGAGATATAATTGGAAATCAGTGATATTTACTTTTTTATTCTAAGGGAGCACCTTGCGCTAAATATTTCTTGATAGCGTCAAACCTGTCTCCGAATCCTCCATCACCTTTATTATACCCTCCCTACACCTTGCAGACAACTGTGGCGAGTCAGGAGAACGATTTGCATATTCATTAAACGCCCGTGGTACTCTATATATATACAGATATACACTTTTCACAATATCCGCCCTTTCCCCCACCCCATTTCCTCCCAGTATTCACCTATAAGGAATAGGCCAATCGTTCGTTATACAGCTCTATCTGAGACTTTCGTCGCAAGCGCAAGAACCAGTGCAAACGTCTGTCGTTAACGACCGAAATTTAAGACGGATTTGCATTTTGACCGTTCTTCCTACCAAGTTGATAACGACTCGATTCAGCAACGAGAATCAGAGGAAGCTAGACTCGTAGAGTAGCATATGTATTAGGGCATATAGGCACTTCTTCTGCTTCATGAGTTGCTAAGTCCGTATTATACTTATGGGTATACGTCTTGTAGAATGTAGAGTGGAGGCAAATGTAAGTACTTATGCCTCCTCATTCGGTTTTCGGTTCTCTGTTTTCCAGTGCTCAGCGCTCTGCTTGTAATTAATTCGGGGGTTGCTTAGGTATCGTAGTCACCAGTTGAAGAGGGCGGGACAGATAGTGGGAGAGGAATGGGTGGCTAGCGCCCACGAGCAGCTAGGCCTCCGAATTATGCATTTTCTTGTCACGCCGCCAGATAAGAGCCAACTGAATATTAATGTCTCGTGTAATAGTTTGTAAACTAGGTCTGGGGCCACGAGCAGTTCACACCATGTGGTACACCACACTGACAGTCCGCTGATCGGGCAAGGGTGAAGGGGCATGTAACCCTTGGCAACGAGAAAGGGGCGTTGACGATATACCGCGACTACGGTGAAAATTAACAAGATTTTGGAACGTTAGCTGAATTTGCAACACACAAAAAGTTCGTGTCTCCATATTGGGAAGCAACTAGATACGCAGAAGTTTGGATTGGCAAGAAAGAAACAGACTTCACAGTTCAAAATGATCTCAAAACAGGGAAACTATGAGGTGTGAGAAAAAAAGTGGAACTTTTTAAACAAAAAAGATTATCCAAAAAAATACATAAACTTTAAATAAAAGAGTTGATTTTCCGAAAGTAAAATTTCCAATGGTATAGAGAATCTCTGACTTTGAATTCTGAAAAAATGAAGTTTCCACAAAAGGTTGATTTTCAATTAAAAAAAAACGAATTTTAAACCAAATATTTGAACATTAAAGGAAAAGAGACATATTTTAGCAGTAAAAATAAGGGTAAATATTCAACCAAATTGTTGAATTTCCATGCTAAAAATATAAATATTCAACCAAATGGTCACATTCTTATACGGAAAAGATTAAACTTTAACCAGAAATCATATAGTTGAATTTTCAAATCAAACTGGTAAATTTGTAATAGGTAGTTCAGTTCTCAACCAAGATAAATTACTTTTCTACCAAAAAAATTCTCAATGGATAACATAATGGTGATTACTTCAAGTAAGAAAGATTTTCTACGAAATGCGATGAATTTGCCACACAAAATTTAATTTTCAATAAAAGAGATGAATTTTTATCAAACATTTCAACTTTGAAGCAAAGAGACCGAAAAAAGTTGAAATTTCAAACAAAGAATATAATTATAAACCTATAAAAATGAAGAGTTAACCAAATTATCCAATTTTTTAACTAAAAAAATATACAAAAAAGACCAACTTTTTAGGAGACATTTGAATTTTCAACCAAGAAAAATGACTCTTCTACTAGAAAAGATAAATTTCAATCCAGTTAAGGTGAATCCGCAACAAAAAATATATTAGTTGATATTTCAACCAAAAAACATGTTAATTTTAGAGTAAAATAGTTCCATTCAACCAAATGGTCAAAAAAATGTAACGAAGATGATTCGATTTCACACAAAAACCCGAAAGCTGAATTTTCAAATGAAAAGACAAATTTTTTAGAATACAGTTTAGTTTTTACTAAGAAATGTATCTTCTTGCCAAAGACAATCAATTATTAATGAAAAAATTATAAATCCGTAATAAAAAATACAGTGTGTTATATTTTAATCAAAACTGTGGAATATAACCAAAAGAGAAGAATTTTTAACAAAATACATCAACCGAAAAAGACGCATTTTCAAAAATTCAACCTAACAAACTAGTTTAATTTTTTATCACAAAAGATGACATTTTAACCAAATAGTTTAACAAAACAGATCAAAATATATATATATTTTTGAATTAAGGGTAATTCAAGAGAGTATGAAAATATAAAACTAAAACTACAAGAAAAAAAATTCGAGGAGTTCGAACGATAAGCCAAGCTTCTGAAAAATATTTTACTACCCATCCCGAATTTCAGAACGACAAAATATTTCATTCATAAATATTTTTTTAACAGAAAAAGTGATAACTGACCTCAACTTAAAATAGTAAACTTTTTGGCAATCACTTAATTAAGTTGTCAACTAAATAGTATCATTCTTATCAAAAGAGGGGAATTATAAATCAAAAATATAACATTTGTTTTTAAACAACAACAAATGACTATCAACCGAAAATAAATGGATATTCTTCTTGGGTTTTACTGATTAATTCCAAATTCATTAAAAAAAATATATGGGAAAAAAAGGATTTTTGTTGAAAACAGAGATAATAGAGAAATTCTTTTTAAAAAGGAGAAAAGTGGGTTTAAAGATAGCAAATATATTTTCGCAGAATCACCATAATTTGGATTCTTTTAATTTCCAGGTCTTTAAATAATGTGAAAGGCATAGTAATTTTCAGGTTCTAAGATCTGAGAACATAAAAGTATTTTTAAATTATGTAATGAGGAACATAAATCACTTGACAGATGTAATATAAATTAAAAGCAATTAATTTGAGTTTCACACGTCTCTGTATTGGGATTCGAACCCACGAGAGCTTGGTTATGAGAGTATTAGAAAATATGTCAAGCACGTTACCATCTGAGCCATACTGTTTCTTTTTATTGATTCTTAAAAGGAAAAATTGTAAGTTAAGCTTTCTATCATAAAATTCCCAAAATTTGGAAATATATTAATTAAAAATCGAATAATTTAGTATTTAAACTATAAGTTGAAAGAGTATTCCTATTAAAAATTGTTGAAGGCAGACGTCCTATTTTTTAATTATTATATTGGATTTAATGCAACTTCGTATTTTAAGTGAACGTCATGATTCAAAGATCTGGAAATTTTGGAACACTCTTTGTGTCACTGGCCGTACACATATCGTATAAACCAAATTCTACAAACTAACTCGTCATGCCAGATGACGTTTCATATTCAAACAGAGCGAACCCATACACTACTCAGGCACTACTAATTATCACACACGTGGTTTCCACCTATTCCCATATTCCGATATTTTGATAACATAATTCATCGAAATATGTGGTTTATTTCTCATTCAATTTCGATCATGTTTCTCTAAACCAGAGTGTGAAAAAAAATTCTTTTCGATTTCACTGAGAAAAACTTTTGTTTGATTCATACAAATATTCGTTGGATTTAAAAAATATTATTACAATGAAAGAAATAGTTTTCTAGAAATATTTCTAATTTTTCCAAACAATCCACACCGAATATGTATACAATTTTGCGAGGATAAATGATGTTTTTTCAATATATTCACGCTATTAATTGATCAAATAATTAAATAATACAAAGAACATAAATAATCATTTCTTGAATTTTGCTCTAAATTCCGTAAAATTGAATGATAATTGAAATTTTTATTTTATCTCTTCATACTTAAAATTCAGATCATATTTAGGTAAAATTAATGTGCGCACTATATTAAATTCAATTTAAACCACTTAAAATGTCTAACTTTTCCAGTGAAAATATTGAATTTTTAACCAGAAACATGAACTTGGACATCAAAAAATCTTATCCAATGTGATGAATATTCAATTAAAAAGATTAATCTTGAGCTGGAATACATTTTAAACCAAAAACATTATTTTTCCACAAAAGTTTTTAACTTTGAAGCAAGTAATTTTATTTTTAACCAAAAAGGTAGATTTTCGAGTAAAATATTGAAGATTTAACTAGAATACTTAAACTTTTAATATAAAAGATCAATTTCACAGGCACACAAAAAAGTCAAAGTCCACGGAGGCGACCTCTGGGGTTCTAGGGTTTTTGGGTCGCTGATTCCGAATCGTTTGTCGGGTTTTTCAGATCAGATAGCTTTCAAGGTCATTTGAAGGGCTAATGAAGAAAATATTGCTGAAAAAACTCAGACATAGGTTTTTAGCACGCTGAATCCGAATCCGGTGTCGGTTGACTTTCATTAGTTCAAGATCAAGGTCATTTGAAATTCAAACCAACAAAATAACCTCGAAAAAATTTGTAAATATGTATATATAGGTTCTGAGGGTCGCTGAATACAAATCCAGGGTAGATTTGATCATATCTGGTTATCCGAAGGTCATCTGAGGTCATTTGAAGGCCGAATTAGGAAAAAAGGCTAAAAAAATCTGAAAAAATTCAAATGTAGGTTTTTGAGCATGCTGAATCCGAATCCGGTGTCGGTCGACCTTTATGAGTTTAAGTTTAAGGTCATTTGTAGGTCAAATCAATGAGGTACTGTTGACAAAATTTAAAAAAAATTAATTTAGAATCATCTTTAGTTTTGCGTTTATATAGAAATTGGAAATATTAATTTATCTTTACCAACATTGGCTGCTGTGAATTTCTCGAAAGTAAGGCAGTGTACTTTCTTATCAATATTAGCTTCTGTAGATTTCTTGAAAGAGAAAGCTTTGTACCCATAAGAATGGTATATCTTTAAAAAAGGAGTGGGTTCTTTTTGCCCTAATATGGTAAAAAATACATGTTTTATAGATGTCCACATGTATTTGCGGTTATGAGTGAATGTTTGCGTGTGTGCATGTGTGGATCCGAGGATGCATGGATGTGTGGATGTGCGGATGTCTAGATGTTTCGATGTATGTAATCGATTCTTTTTCACCTGTTGCCTCCACTAGTCATGTGACGATGATAACTGCCCCGCTAGGGGATGTGTAGAATGATTCGCTTATACGCTTGTCGGGGTACCGATGCCAGTGGAAGTGCACTGCCTTACAGGGGGTCGACAGGGTGTGAGAATGATGCCGTAATGTCTTCGTCGACGAGTTGACATTGTCCTCGTCAAAGACGAAAAGCCCTTTTACTTAGCCCTGGAGAGGTAAAAGGGTTATCACCTCCAGGACGGCGGACTCACCTGCAATCGGACCAGGATCCCTGTCGAGCGGGTTTATATATAAAAATATGGAAAATTTAAACAAACCTTCAACCTCATCTTCTGAACACGTGTGCCCGAAAGATGTTAACGCATTTTGATTCATTTGTGGAACATTTATTCCGAACAAAAACGATCGACGATCGTTCAACGAAAATTTTCGGAATATATACAAAGAATGCTTTAATTCAGATATAGTTTCGAGAGATTGGGCTCCTGATAGTATTTGAAATAACTGCCGCAAAATGCTTTCTATTTGGAAAAAAAAAAACTAAAGACGATTCTAAATTGATCTTCAATAAATCCACAGAATGGAATGAGCCATCCAACGAAGATGATTGTTATTTCTGTAAAACCAAAATCCGTGGGTATAATAAAAAAAATTTACATAATCTTAAATACGCCCAGGTAGGATCAGTAAAAAAAGCCGTTGAGAGAACTCAAACGATTGATGACGTTGATGTTGCTAGTATAGAAAATTTATCAATTGAATCTAAAGATCATGATGATGATGATGACAAAAGCACTAAGACCGATGATGAAAATCAAGATAAATATGAAAGCGATAGCAGTTAAAGCTCTGATGAAGTTTATAAATCAGGTGGAGTAAGCAATAGAATTGCTGAAAAATTTACACAGTCCGAACTTAATGATCTCGTAAGAAATTTGGGACTACCTATAGATGCTGCGGAACATTTAGCTTCAGTTTTAAAAAATAAAAATTGATTAGAAAAAGGTACGAAAGTAACGTTTTATAGAAAAAGAAATGAGAGTTTTAAGCAGTATTTCGAAGAAAAAGTCTTTGGTGAAGAAAAATTAGTGTACTGTTCAAATGTTAAAGGACTGATGCTGTAGGAAAGCTGTAATACTTCACAACACAAATCAATATGCCGCAGTACCTGTCACACACTTTACGACAATAAAAGAATCCTTCACTAGTCTTAAAAAACTTCTAGAGGCCATTGAATACAAAACATATAATTGGCTTATATGTGGTGATTTGACGATTCATAAGTGGGCTGAAAGGAAATCACTTGAAATAGGAAAAGGAAATATCATTGAAGCGGCCCTGGTTGATCCAAAAAAAGTATTGATTCCTCAATTATATATTAAATTAGGAGCCATGAAGCAATTTGTGAAAGCCTTAGATGCAAATAGTCGATGTTTTGAATACTTGGAAAAGAAGTTCCAACATAAATCTGATGCGAAGTTGAAAGAAGGGATTTTTGATGGTCCAGAGATAAGGAGACTTTTACAAGATGGTAAATTTCCAACGACAATGACAAAAATTCAAAGGGATGCATGGCTCAGTTTTAAGGAAGGTGTGAAAAACTTTTGAGGAAATAAAAGAAGTGAAAATTATAAAGTTATAGTAGCCGAAATAATTAAGAACTTTGGAAAAATGGGGTGTCTGATGTCATACAAATTGCATTTCCTGCATAATCACCTGGATGGATTCCCAGAGAATTGTGGCGATTACAGTGAAGAGCAAGGAGAGCGCTTCTATCAAGACATAAAAGAAATGGAAAAGCGCTACCAAGGCAGATGGGATGTCGCTATGATGGCTGATTACTGCTGGTCACTGAAAAGAGAGTGTAAAACTACAGGCAAAAAGCGAAAAAACCGTTACGTCGATCATTTGATAGTAACAGAGTACGGTATGAGTGGAAAACATGAACACAAATTGATACAAAAAAATCTGTCTATCGTAATGTTTTATGAAGGATTGTTAATTTTTTGATCTTATTATGAGCTTGTACGTGAATTGATGAAAGTCTATCAAACTCGATATATGGGTTGTTATTTTCATATTTCAGTGACCTTAAAAATACTAGATATGGTCAAAATGACCTAGGATTTAGATTCTACGACTCTTAAAACTTATATATAAATTTTAACAAATTTTTTTGAAGTTATTTTGTTGGTTTGATCTTCAAATGACCTTGATCTTGAACTAGTGAAGGTTAACCGACAACGGATTCGGATTCAGCATGCTAAAAAAGCTATGTCTGAATTTTTTGAGATTTTTTCAGCAATATTTTCTTTATTTGACCTTCAAATGACCTTGAAAGTGATCTGATCTGAAAAAAAACCGACAAAAGATTCGGCATCAGCGACATAAACACCATAGAATCCCAAAGATCGCTTCCGTGGACTTTGACTTTTGTGTGTGCCTGTGTTTTCTAACTAGAAGATTGATTTCCTAAAAATAAGATTAAATTAATAACAAAAATAAACTGTTTAGGACAAAATTAAAATTTCAAATACAACAAAATTTAAACAAATAGTTGCATTTTAATCTAAAACAGATGAATTTTTAACCAAAAATGGAATATTTAAATTTTTAGTTAGAAAAATTGGGTTTAAAATCAAATTGATGAATTTTTGACTAAAATTAGGAATCTTCAACTAGTATAATTGAATTTTAAACTATAAGAGATCGATTTTTGCCTAAAAATGGAATATAAAATATTGAATTTTCAGCCAAACTGGTGCATTTTGCCCGAAATAACTAATTTTACATATAATAGTTGAATTTAAAACCCAAAATATTATTTTTAACCAAGAAGCTTTGTTTCTACAAAAAAATAAAAATTATAATCTAAAATAATGTAATATTCAGAGTGAATAGTTAAACTTTTAGTTTAAAAATATAATTTTGAACTAATAAAAAAACTAATTAAGGGAAAATTACATTTTTAAAAAAACTGATGAATTTTCTACTGAAATGATCAATTTTTAAATATAATACTTGAATTTTCAACCAAAAAGATAAATTTTAAAGCAATGAGAAGTTGAAATGAAATTATGAATAATGAACTGAAAAAGATACATTTTCAGTTCAAAAAAGTGTTTTGAAAAAAAATATTCACTGTTTGGACTCACTTAGAAAAATCGTTCTTTTTTGTATTTATCGCTTTAATTATACCAGAGCTAAAAAAAATTCTCTTTAAAAGGTTGATTGTTTTCGAAATTCTCTTTAAAATAAGCCCAGGGTGAAGCCAATTTGTCTAGTTTTGAAGTAGATATTGCAAAAATAATGTAAATTTCAATGTTTTCTTAAATTTTCAATAAATTCCGAAATAGTCAACGTTTTTCAATGTTCTTGGGCTCATTTTGAAGCTTTTTTACCATATCACAACATTTTACGAGTATGAATCGTAAGATCGTAAAAATTCTTGCAATTCGAAAATAAATTTTTTACGATTCATACTCGTAAGATGTTGTGATACGGTGAAAAAAGCTTCAAAATGAGCCCAAGAACATTGAAAAACGTTGAATACTTCGGAAGTTATTGAAAATTTAATAAAAAATTGAAATTTAATAAAAAATTGAAATTTCCACTATATTTGCAATATCTACTTAAAAACTACACAAATTGGCTTCACCCTGGGCTTATTTTAAACAGAATTTCGGAAACAATCAACCTTTTAAAGAGACATTTTTTAGCTCCCGCGGTATAATTAAAGCGATAAATACAAAACAAACCATTTTTCTAATTGAGTCTCAACTTTTGCAGAGCAGGGTATATTTTATCAAAATAGTTAAATTTTCTACTGAAATAATTTGAATTTCAGTAAAATAAATTGATTTACAACATAAATTTTTTTTTTTAATAGCTTAGTATTCATCCAGAGATAAATTTTTAATTAAAATGATAAATCATAAAAGAAAAAAATTGGTTTTTAATAGAAGAGTGTGAGTTTCAAACAAGTGATTGAGTATAGATTTCAAAAAAGATGAATCTGAAATAAAAAGGTAGTAACTTATATGCCAACCAAAAAATTTTATTTTTCAATCAATCCATTTAAATAAAAGAAAACTATTTTAGAAGATGAGTTGAATTTTCAAATAAGGAAAATTTTTCAGTCAAGAGAGAGACAGAGAAACAGACAGAGAAAATTTCAAACATATTGTTGAATTTTCAAGCACAAAATATGCATTTTTACCATAAAGAACGAATTTTCAACATATTACATGAATTTCCAAGCAAGAAAATGAAGTTTGTGCAATAAAGAACGAATTTTCAACATAGTACGTGTATTTTTAACCAGATATTTGAATTATTAAACAAAACTGGTCATTTTTTAACTAAAAATAGAATATTTAAATTTCGATAAGAACGTTTTCTACAAGAACATTGTAATTTTTTGCACGAGTTCAGAGCCCTCGTTTTTCTGTCATTCCTTACTTTACAACTACTCGTAAAAGTTTCACGTTCTGATAAGAAGATCACGTTCATCGTTGAATTTTCTCTTCACCGACATTTCACGACAATGTAGTTTTGACAATAAAATGTTTAACTTAAGCTTAATAAAAAGCCGACTAAAAAAGGGCCCGCTGCGCAGACAAATTCTCCTCCTGCTATATCTTAGATGTATTATTTATCTGCAGATTGATAAACGTTACAAATAACTGACAACTACAATTATCTAAAGAGGAATATTTATATTTTAATCGTGATTAAAATTATTTGACCTCATATAAGTGTAATTTTCAATTGTTCGTAGCGTTTTTATCATTTGTGTTCAATTGAAAAATTTCATCAAGATAATTCGTGAATCTTGTTGAAATCTACTAAAAGTAACGCTATAAATTTTCGGATCTCTTAAAAACAAAAGTTGCATATTTTTGAGTGATCCAACTTTTTGAATTTTTGTCTAATTAGCAAATTTCATGGAAATAGTTTTGAAATACATATATTTTATATCTCGTAAAAATTTGTACAGATCTTTCTTCGTTTGTTTTTAATTTAAAAAATTTGAAAAAGCTTAAACTTTATAAATTTTTATCTAATCGAAAAATTTAACTGACATAGATTCGAAATATATTTTATATCATAAACAATATTCTTAAAATATTGATTAATTTTTAAGATTGTGAAAAAAATGTTCTCTAGCTCCGCTGGGATATGAGCCCAGTTCCTTTAGATGGCCGGTCTGATGCTCTATTACAGATGAAACTATTAATTAATTTCCCTGGTAAAAAAACCTACATCAATAATAAAATATGAATCCATTTTCAAAATTTTCAAAAGTATATAACTTTTTTAATTTTCAGTGCAATTGAACATTTCATTTAGATAATTTGCAAGTCTTCCACCCATCTATAAAAAACTTTCACAAAAATTTCTAAAATTTGAAGAAAAACAAATTTTCAAATTTTGAAAATGCCCTAAATTTTTTATGTTGGTTGGAAATATCTGGTTAATGAACTTAACCTTCATTTTAGAAACCATAAAAAGTGCATCAAAGGCTGACTCGATTGGAAGAATCCTTCAAAAGTAGCGTGACTAGAAAATTCAGGTACCCATACATACAAACATACAGACAGACACCGACAAAATTGTATGATTTTCGGACTCTGTGATTGCCAAAATGTGAAGATCCATTAAAAACCAGAGTTCGGAAATTTGGACGATTACATTACACTCTCATGAATGAGAATGTGAACATTTCTTTCTTAATCCGTAATATTATATTCTACAGAAAGCGAAAAGAATTGCATTTTTTTAGATTTAATGGGTCAATTAGAGTATTTCAGATCCTGAATAACCTTAAATTAGTTCTGAAGTCAGAGTACAATATGAATTACATAATTGAATTCGTAAATTATAGAAAATTAATATAAAAAGAATTATATTTATCCATTTGTAACTAATTTTGAGTTCGTACAAGTATTCTTAAAGAATCTCTAATGAGCTTCTAAAGTATTTCGAAATTGAACATTTTACGACCGCTCAAAGTAATTCATGAAGAAATTCAAATAAATAAATCATGAACTCTCGGCGAATTCTTTTCTAATGAAATTTTCATGACAAACGAATGAAGAAAAAATTAATGTCAATTTCTTTAAGTATTTAATCAAGTATTCCAAAATTATTCAAATGGAACTTTGCAACAGTATTATCAAAGTATTTCTATTTCGATCTTTTGACATTCTATATGAGAATTCGTATTATTTATTTGAAACTCCTAAGCTACGCTCTAAGAATTTAAATATATAATTTTAAAAGAATTGAGAACAAAAATATTTTCAGAAGTGGAGTATTATTTCAAACAGGTAAAAAATGAAAAAGTGGCATGATACTTTTGATTGTAGAATTTGAATGATCCGCTAAATTTGCATCGTTTATTAAATTGTCCGGTGTTATATCCATTCTATTTAATTTTACTGTACTTGCGTCAGCGAAATATTGAAAACGATACACAGATAACTTTTGTCTCTCACGTTGATTAGGAGTCCTCTACATACGGCCGATTTTCGTGCAAAAACTTTACTTTGCTATATATCTTTATTTTTTGTAATGAATGCTTTGACATCACATTTGCAAGGGGGAAAAACTTTATGAAATCAATATTTTCAGATTTTCATTAAAAATGAAATTTATTATCAAAATTTTTTTTCACTGAATTGTTTTATAACAATGAAACCCGAGTGTCAAGTATATAAACAAGCAAGAGTATTAAGTTTCAAGTCTTCCAGGTATTTATAAAAGTACTTTGGTGTTTTTTGAGTGACATTCTGAGGAACGCGCGTTCAAATTTAACCGATCGGACTTTTTTTATATTGACAAGAAATCGAATCATTGCTGACAGATTTTAAGTAATTTTGAAGAATTTTTAAGGAATTTCAGTAGAATTTAAATAAGTTTTAAGATTTTAAAGTACTTTTAAAATATAAATAGTGTTCTTGAATTCTTTAAAGTCTGTTAAAATCGATCAAATTTCTTGAAATATATATTGATTTCTCTAAAATCTTTAAAAATATCTTGGAATATTTTTGAATTAATTTTAAATCTTGTTCAATCACATAAAATATTCAATAATAATGTATCTAAAATCTTAGTATATATATTATTATAAGCTTAGCAACATTTTTTATAGAATTGGTCACAAAAATTTTCAGACGGTCCTGCACAGCTGTAGGTTATATTTCAGATTTTTGTTTTGATACTTCAAGCTAGGTTAGCTGCGAGGCTTCAGGCGTTAGGAATGCGAAACATATAAGGTTCGAACCCGCGGCAAATACAAATGTTTCACAGCGTGCGATTATAAATAGTTTAGTGATTGTGTAATAGCAAATAATTGTGTACTTGAACATGTGAACAAATATTAAAGTATAAAGTAAATAATATAATAATAAAAAAGATTAATTTCTTTGTTGCGAAAAATTGGTTTCGAGACTTCTTCGATATTAAAACTGAATTGAAAAATACTTCAATTAGCATCGCGTTAACATACATAAGCAGACTATTGTCACTCATTATCTATTTAATTTCATTTGGAAAAGAATTCTTCACGAATAGGCTGGAACTTAAAAGATTATTCATTTTGAATTAATCGTGAAGTCAGAAATTATAGTTTTTAATGCCGCCACAGTTCTCGATGTGTTCGCCCGAATTCTTTTTCAATTCCTTCCAAATTAATTTCCGCGGTCATACTACGATTATAACATGAATTGAGAAAGAATTCTGTATGAACAAAAACTGGATTTTCTACGAATTCATGTTCGTAAATTTGAGTGCGCTTTTCATCAATAAAGAATTCGATTTGCCGTCTGGCTAATTCATTGATCGATGGAATTACTTCCCAACTTCCTAATTTCTCAAAAGAATAATCCATGGTATGTGCATTCGGAAGGACAAAGCTAATCTACCACAGTTCAATATCAATGACACCTAATTTCCAACTTAATCAATAACAAAGATATGCTGTTAAAATTAAATTAGACTATCATTCTATCATTATAGATAAAGGGATCCAAATTTATGTAAATTCAATTTTAAAAACTATGGGATTGAATCTAGTCCGAATTTTATTTTGCTATTTCAAATAGTTCAAACCTTAAAGTAAATTCTAAACTTGTTATTTTCTAATATTGATTGAGAATATATTATCAAATGTCAAAATACAATGGAATGTTTCGTATCTAACAATAAACGTGTACAGGGGTATAAATTTCAGTACTTTGATATTGGATTCACTAAAAATTTAAATATTTTAAATCAGAAAGTACTCAATGTTACGAACTTTCACATTTCTGGGCATCAAAAAAGGAAACTTTCATATGCATAACAATTATTTTTAATCACTTAAGAAGCCAAAATTATATTCAAAATTGGCTAAATTAAGAATCTTTAAAAATGATAAAATTTAACGAATATTAAATCTCTTGTTTTTTGTCCTTGTAGAAAGCTTTTCAAATGGCTTGATGAATGAAACGAGTATAAGTGTCAAAAATGTAAAAACATGGTTAGGATTTGGGAATTTGTACCTAAGAGATGCACGAGAAAAAATTCTTTTCCCATTGACAAGCAGCTGATCATGTATAAGCATTTTAAAAATAAATTTGATATTCTAAAAGAGGATCATTAAAATAATCCTGTAAAAAGTTTTCTAGGAAGAAATCCTAACATATGTTGCTAATTTTGAAGAACGTAAAACATTTATAGCGTATAACCTTAGCTTCCAATTTTTTTTTTAAAGAGAGTTTATAGTTTGATTCGACATACTTGTGGTGAGTAAAAACAGTTTTTTGATGGTGCTTAGAGTTATAGACGTAGGATGAGTGGCTTTCATCACGTTCACGTTTTAGGAGAGCAGCGTGAAAAACCTCTTGCAGAAGAAAATCTAGAGACGGAAATGTTTTTGGTATAGCTACTTTAGGTGTTCTGTATACTAGAATTTTTGCTGTGAAAAGAATTGCATCTCTGAAATAGTAATGTGCACTCTGAAACCCATCTCCAGGACGTGCATGCGACAGGAATAGAAAAGGAAGATAACCGACTTCTTTAGTCTTTTTACTCACATGTGGATATCATTTTATCATCTGCATTTATGGATGAATCTCCAAAAATTAAAATTCCCTTTTTAATATTAATATTTCAGTAATATTACAATTCCATTTTTAATTTTTTCACCTCAACATACTTTAATCTACATAAAATTAAAAAATTAAACTTTAGGTTCAAATGATCTTTAATAGCTGAATACCTATTATTTCCTTTGATATGTTAGGTTTTTCAATAGGTCAAGGAGTAGAGTTTACCTTCAAAGAGAATAGGTCAAAGATAAAAAAAATCATTTGTTGTCAACATGACAGTTATTATTTTTCATAAACATAATATATATCTTTGAATAATTATTTTTTGTATTCTATTTTGTTAAAAATTGTAAAATGTAATTGTTGATGGCTTTGGTATTAGCAACAAATTAATCATCAATTATTGAAGAGTAAATACAGAAAACTATTTTTAATTTTTTGCTTACAAATTCTTAAAAATCTTCTAAGTTTGGTTTAAAACTCTTAAAAAATCCGCGTTTTAAAAATAAAATTTCAATCTTAAACCGAAAAAAAATGTTTTTTAACCATTCGCTTTTTTAAACAAAAATAATTGAATTTTTTACCAAAAGAGACGAATTTTATACAAAATAGTTGCATTTTTCAACTCAAAAATATGAACATTTTACAAAAAATATCGCAAAAGTGTATAAGCCTTTTAATTATATTTTTAAATAACGGTATTCTTTCTAAGATTCTGTAAAAATACGGTATAATTAGAAGAACTGCTTTAAAATCTTCCAAGACTTTTTGACAATGTTGTAAGTCTTTTCAAATGTATTGAAATATCCTCTTAAAATTATTTTTTAAATTAGAAATTTTTTTTTTATATTTTCAGCAATCCTCTTATTTTTAACCCCTTCCCCTGTTACCAACCATAATTTTTGGCGCGACGCCTTCCCCCTTAAATTAGTGACGTAGTTTATGGATAAACCCAAAGAAGCACCCTAATTACCATAGATCAAGGATCAGCTCTCTTAAACTAAACAAGTGAAATTGTCACTGATATTTTGAATTATTACTCTTAAACCAGCGATTTTTCTATTTTTGCTTGGTAAACCAGTAAATGCCTTCACTAAAACAGCATTACTGAATATACCAGTGATGCCAAATGATAGATTCAACCGGTGATATAGCGCTGCACGCGACCAAAACATGGACCTCTTATCGTTAGTTACCCGCATTTTTTAAAGTGCGGTTTTTAAAAGCCGGGAGTAGGGATCTAAAAAATATATATCAATACTAGACGGTTGGCCTAGACTTTTGCACGATATATGAAATTAGAACCTAAAAAGAAATATTATAGTAAGAAGGCGGCGAGACACTGGTGTATCTCATGAGTAATCGGAAAGAATAGAGAATGAGTTTGAAAATAAGTGGTTATAGGCCCGCGTGTTCGAAAACATACTCTTAGGAAGCACGTTGTCTCCCCACCTTGATATCGCAAATTTATTATTTTATAAACCCTCAAAGAACGTAGGCAGGTGCACCCATCTAGGGACTTAAGTGCGACTACGGGGTACTCTTCGAGTTTATGAAAGCTCACTTCACTCTTACGTACATCTCAGACCTGAACTTTATTATTCACCTCGGCTCGTTTACTAGACAACTCGATAAAAATATGCTATACTTTAAGGGGATATATTGCCTCTTTTTCAACTACCAAGCAATAATACTATATCACTGGTTTCTATTTAATACCTAAAGCAACAAATTTACAATATAAATTTCTTTCTAAGGCTTTAAGGCACGAGTATCTCGAGATTATTTTTCCTTTCTGCTTCTTATTCGTGTTATTATAAACAGTATTTCCATGCAGTTTTATTAGAATTATTATACATGCTATGATTCATATGGTTTGTGGCAGATCCAGGTTTAAACCCAGACAGATATATATTTTTCCCCTAATTTTATAAAAAATAGAACATACAAATTTTAGGACAAACTTTTTTTAGATAGTTTCTATCGTCACTTTTTGAAATAAAAATTTCGCTTTGGTCACTTCTTTAAATAAATTAAAACTAAAAAATAAAGGTTTTTTTGATTTTATTTAATTTTTTTTAATTCACCCTCATTTTTTAAAATTCCCTTGACACTGCATTCAATGGATTATTATGGATTTTCAATTTTTTAATTAATTCTGCAGATTTCTACATTTCCCTAGAATTCTTATGACTTTCATTGAATTCCGTTGATCAAAACGGACCTAAAAAATTGAGAATAGTCATATCCGATGTAAAATTGTCTGAACTTTTGACTTATGTGATCAGAATTTTGAAAAAAGCATTCTGAGAAAGTTATGGTTGCTTATTTAACAAAAAACGTGGTTTTGAAAAAGAAAATTTTCTCTTAGTATTTTCGGATCGAAAGCATCTGTGGATTTCTACGATTTGTGGATTTTTTGCTTTCATGGACCCTAACCTTCAAAATATATTGGCAGGTTTAAAAAAAAGGCTTGGCGGCACCAAATATGGCAGCTTGAAATGAAAAATTGTTGTATAAAAATTGTGTTTTTTTGAACGACAATAATTTGTTTCCGATTTCTATGAAAATGTATAGCAGAAGATTTTTCGGGTCGCTGATTACGAATATGATATCAGATCTTCAACATTCAAGATGGCGGATCCAATATGGCGGAAAACCATTTTTTAAATTGTTTAATTTTCATGAAAATTTTTACCAGGGTGTTTTCTGGGTCGCTGATTACGAACATGTTATCGAAATAAAATTGTTGTCGTTCAAAAAAATACAATTTTTATACAAAAATTTTTCATTTCAAGCCGCCATATTTGGTGCCGCCATGTTTTTTTAAAGCTTGCCGGTATATTTTCAAGGTTAGGGTCCATGGACGCAAAAAATCCACAAATCGTAAAAATCCACCGAGGCTTTCGATCCAAAAATATTGATTTTTTTTTTAAAGCCACGTTTTTTTTTTGCTAAATAAACAACCATAACTTTTTCGACATGCATTTTTTCTAAATTCTGATCACATAAATCAAAAGTTCCGACAATTTTACATCGGATAAGACTATTCTCAATTTTTAGGACCGTTTTGATAGTGTATGTTGTAACAAATGTTGAAAATGTGTCCGGCTGGGACTTAATGGGTTAACCAGCTAATAGGATACATCCTTTTTGGTAGGCACGTGGTCCCTGCTTTCACTAATTTTTTAAAATGCAATATGTATCCGCCCTGCCTGTACAATAAAAGATTAATTTAATTTTGAAATGTGGTCAAAATTGGTCTCGTGGTCTTCGTTCCGAGCTTCAACAACCCCAAAATTTAAACTTGTTTTCCTGAGAAAAGGCAGTATTTCCAGAGCAGAACGGCTTTGTAAAAAAAAAGATGTAGCATAAAAAGAAGTTAAGTTTAGCCAGTTACGTCTTAACGCTTGTGAACCGCAGGATGTTCGTGTCTGACCATAAGTCGTATTTTTTCCCGGAAAGGGTAGGGGCGATTTCCATTTCATCGCGGTGTACCTGATCGTCTTACCCTCTCCACTCGACTTCTCCTCACGTCCCTGACTGAGCGAGATTGCTGTACCGGGCTTTGCCAGTGGGGTGGAGGGGGGGGGGGGGGGGGGGGGGGGGTATTGTCCTAATGAGGCATAAAATGCCATGAATAAAAATGTAATAGTTTTGCAATCAGCAAATTAAAAATATTATATTCGGAACCTATGTTTTTTTGCGATTCCAACGATATGAAACTTGCAATTAAAATGTTGAAATTAGACTAAGTTATTGCAGATATTAGTTTGTTTCGACCCTGACTAGATAACATTATGGAATTTTCCGTAGAATAGTGTGTGTATGTATTTGTATAATGAAATTCATGTAAAATATTAATTGAGTTGGGTAAAAATCCGTATATTCTATTGAATTGTCAACAGGCGAATTTTCTACCAGAAAAACTGGTGCATTTTCAACTATTCTACGGAAAATTCCATAATGCTAGCTACACGGACAAAAACAGATGTTAGCACATACTATCTAGATATTCAGAGGTAATATCTTAGCAATTTAACTATGGGACAGAAATCTATATACTGAAGTAGAGCATCCGTAGATATTAAAAAGAAGATTTTAACTGACAATATCCAAGATATTAAAGGGCAAAATCAAAGATATTCAAGAAATACTTTTTAATTGTGCAAAAATTACTTGTAGAGCATGCCATTTTCTATAAAATGCAAAAGAATGTTAATATCGTAGTCCTCTGTTTTGAAAATCCGAATCCTCAAGCCTTCGCTTTTTTGCATAATTATGCGATTTTTGTGTGAAACAGAGAACACACTGTTCAAGGCTAATATGAAGGATGCCTGTAGCTGAGCCCTCATTTTCTTAAGAAAATCATAACATATTCAAAAACATTTAATCCATTTTCCACCAAAAGATATAGTGCAATAGATATAAGAAAACCCACAATACACACGATGAAAGCTCAAGATACAGACAAAATCTGTTGTCGCCACGCCACACGTCAGCGACCTTGCTCCGAAAAAATTTTGCTTTTTTAATCTCTTAGATATTAACTGTTAATATCACATATTTTATACTTTCAATATAAGCAGATATTGCCCTTTAATATTTTGTATGTTGAATATAAGATATTAGATACGAGGGTAGTTCAATAAGTCCTTAGAATGAAGTATAAAAACAATTTTTTTTGGGTAAATTTTTTTTTATTTTTCAACATAATCTCCTTGGAGCT
>NC_046665.1:62472038-62497854 GCF_010883055.1 Belonocnema kinseyi
ACAATTTTTTGTTTCAATTGGTTATAAAAACACGTAAACTCAGAAGATGTGGACTGTGACTGCACCATATATCTAGTCGGGAGTGGTGCTGACTGAAAACAGGTGATGTGGAGCGATTCGCGCGCCATCTGTTGGTCATTCTAAGGACTTATTGAACTACCCTCGTAGTATGCCGTAATATCTGTATATTATGGAAAAATATCGATGTTTTTAAAATCTGCTTTTTAATATCTATTTTTCTCCGTGTAGTCAGCGTCGAAACAAACTAATATCTGCCATAACTTAGTCCAATTTCAACATTTTAATTGCAAGTTTCATATCGTTGGAATCGCAAAAAAACATAGATTCGGAATATAATATTTTTAATTTGCTGATTGCAAAACTATTACATTTCTATTCATGGCATTTTATGTCTCATTAGGACCATGGGGCCCCCCGCTGGCAAAGCCCGATACAGCAATCTCGCTCAGTCAGGGACGTGAGGAGAAGTCGAGTGGAGAGGGTAAGACGAGCAGGTACACCGCGATGAAATGTATACTGCCCAAGGGAAGTAACACAAAGGGAAAGCAAAGAAAAGGTAAAGTAGAGGAAGAAAGGGAAATTACAGGAAGTAGGGAAGAAGTAGCGGAAGAAGGGAAAGTGAGGGGGAGTTCCAGTGAAGGGAAGTAGAGGGAGTAAAAGGATAGGAAGCACAGGAATTGGGATGAGGCGAAATACGGAAAGAGGAGTCAAGGGGGGAGAAATTGTTAGTGGGAGGGGGAGAGGAGGGGAAGTCTAGGAGGCTAACAAATGGAAAGGAAGGTCAGAATGAAGTAAGAGAGCAAACCAAGAGAAAAAATGGAAGTAGCGGCCCTGCAAATGCAATGAAAATTACCCTCTCTGATTTTAGTTTGAAATCTGGTCACAAATGGTCTCAGTGTTCATTCCAATCTTAGACGACTCCAAACTCACGGTTTGGTTTGTTTTTCTGAGGAAAGACAGTATTTTTAGGGCAGAATCGATTTATAAAATAAAAAAAGGTGCAGTATAAAAAAAAGTTGAGTCTCTTCAGTCACGTTCCAACGCTCGTGAAAACCGCAGGATGTTCGTACCTGACCGTCCGCCCGTCCATCGTATTTTTTCACAGAAAGGGAAGTAGTGCAGTGAGGGAAAGTAAATAAGCGATTAGCTAGAGGAAGAAAGAGAAAGTACAGGGAGTGAGGGAGAAGTAGCGGAAAAAGGGATGGGGAGGGGGATAGGGGGGTGGGAAGCACATAAATTGAAAGAAGGCGAAATACGGAAAGGGGAGTCAAGGGAGAAGAAATTTGAGGAGCGAGGGGGAGATGAGGGTAAGTTCTGGAGGCAAATAAATGGAAAGGAAGGGCAGAATAAAGTAAGAGGAGAAATAAAGTGAAAAAGGAGAGTAGTGCCTTGCAAATACAATAAAAATTAGCATCTCTGTCTTTCCTTTGAAATCTGGTCGCAAATTGTCTCAGAATCGATTTGTAAGTAAAAAAAAAAGATGTAGTATAAAAGAAAGTTGGGGCTCGTCAGTCACGTACCATCGCTCGTGAATCCGCAGGATCTGTTCGTGCCTGACCCTCGACAGAATCCGCGTGCCACAACGACGAGGTGGGTTTGTCTTTCGCAGGTCGTAAACGGTGGAAACTTTCAAATTACCAGTCGAGTTTCTCGAATCCCAAACTCTCTTGCAACCCCCTTTCCCATCCTCTCATCACGCTACTCGTATACGCGGCACGTGTAGCGATGAGTTTCCACGTACGTTTCTAGATAAGAGGACTTTTCCCTCCTACCAATCGGCGCGACCGTAAAACCGAGTTTCTTCGAGCGTCCGCCAAAGAACTTTAAAGACGGCTGCTTCATACCAGCTTTATTAACAGAGCATTTCCAAGTTGCCTAACGAGCATCTTTGCAGTTTTCAGTATAATTAATCTGCCTTTTGAGAGGATTTCAACCGCATTTTGCGGTTTCTGAAATTGAGGATATGAAGCTGATTAAATGTTGGATGCCTTTGCGAAATTTTACTTGACAGAAATCAAAACTGTTTATAGCTTTGCGTATTTCAAGATATAGAGGCGTAATAACATGCTCGAGTATAAACAAATATATATGGGTAGTTGACTGTTCAGGGTGGTTGAAAAACTGTCGTTTAAAAATTCCCTGACTTTTCCCTGATTTTCACTTGACCAATTTATTTATTTATTTTAATTAGGAAGGCTGAGTTTTCTATTATAAGGAATTAATTCTAGATTTATTTTTAATAAAAGCGTTAAGTTGTAACGGATATTTTGAATTTTTGACGTTCAAAGGTAAATTCCGAATAATAAAGACAAAAATTTTCAACCACGAAGATTTAAGATTCTAACCAAGATGAAAAAAAAATCAATTAAAACAGACCAGAAAGACGAGTTGAATATTCAACCCAGAAGTTCAATTTTCCTACAAAAAAGGATAATTTTTAACCGAAGCATTACAATTTTCAACGCTAAAATAATAACGATTTGTTCAAAAGACGAATTCTTACCAAAAGAGTTTAATTTAAAAAAAAAGATAAGCATTTACAACTGAAATAATGAATTTTCCATGACAAGATAATCAGTTTTCAACACAGTAGTTCAACTTTTAAGTCAGAAGTTTCATTTTCAACCAAGAAAGAGGAATTTTCAACAAATGAAAATTTTTTCAGTCAAAAATAAGATTTCACCGAATTGTTGAATTTCGAGCACAAAGACGAATTTTTTGTAAAATAGTTTAATTTACAACTAGAAAGCATACATTTTCAATCCGAAAGTTTTATTTTCATAAAAAAGAGAGAATTTTAGTGATGAAGATTAGCTTTTTATAAAAATATGAGTTTTCATCTAAAAAAGATCAATCTTTAACCAAAAATGTACAAGTTACATTTTCACTTAAAAATTTGTATTCTAAACGATTTTCCAACCAAAGAGGTACATTTTTAACTAAAATGATGAATGTATAACATAAGATTGTATTTTTAAAAACAGTTTTTTAACATTCTACTAAATAATTGAATTTTAAACCAAAAAATAGAAATACTCAATGAATAATGCAATAGCAGATATTTTAACCAAAAGATATTTCAATTTTAGATGAATTTAACGAAAAAAGGTTAATAATTATCAAACAAAATAGTTGAATTCTCAACCAAAAAATATTAATTTTAAACCTTACAGTTGCATTTTTAACCAAAGAAGATGAAATTTCTACCACCAGAGATGAATTTAAATCGAAACGAAAAAATACGGAAAGAAAACTTAATCCAGCACAAAAATAGGTGAATTTTCAGCAAAATAAGCGTAAATTTTAACACAATTTTGCAGTTTGCAATCCAAAAATGAAATTTTTTACTACAAATATAATGGTCAGAAAGAACCTACTGACAAAGAAAACAGAAGAGGAAACTGATTTACAAGGAAAATAAATCACTAGGAACATATTATTACATATATTATTACATAATATTACAGAGTCACCACAAACTTTATTTTCGAAACTCTTCAAGTTGTCCCTGACTAATTGAATATATTCCCTGAGCATTAATATTTAAGAGCAGAATTTTAATCTTGTAAAATTTGTAAAATATACTTGTTTATTAACCGAATGAAAGAATTTCAAATTAAAATTAAGACGAAAATTCAAATTTATTATCGTTTACTTTGTCTGACTAATAGAATGTTCTGAATTCCCCTGACTTTCTGGTTTTACCTGAAATACGATCAAACTGATGTTCTAAAAGACAAAAACGCGAAAGAGACAAGAACAAGAGTGCGAAAGAGAAAAGAGCAAAAAAGGAAAAGATAGAAGACAAATAAGGAGAAGAATTTTATTCCCTGCGAAAGAATGAATGAGGAGACGAAGAAGCGTACGAAGAAGATAAGCGTGCGCTAAAGGCGACCTTATGCACTGCGAAAAAGGAAAAAAAAAGGAAAAGAGAGAGGAGGAATAAGGAGAAGAAGCATTTCGTGCACTGCGAATGGCAGAATAACAAGACGAAGAAAAGTATGAAGCAGATCAGCATGCGCTAGAGGCGCTCTTATTCGCTGCGAAAAGAAAAGGAAAAGAAAGAGGACAAATAAGGAGAAGGATCATTTAATATGATGCAAGAAACAGAATAACAAGACGAATAAACTTATGAAGCAGATAAGTGTGTGCTAAAGGCACGCTTATTCGTTGCGAAAAGAAAAGGAAAAGAGAGAGGACAAATAAGGAGAAGGATCATTTAATGCCCTCCAAAAGACAGAATAACCAGACGAAGAAACTTACGAAGCAGTTTATCGTGTGCTAGAGGTACTCTTATGCGCTGCACACTAGAGAAAAGGAAGAAGCGTACAGAAGAGAGAAATCCCGATACATTTTTTAACATTTCTCAAAATTTTGAACGTCTTACTAAATTTGAACATATTTAAGATATAATAAAAAAAAATTTGAAAATTCCGTGCTTTAACATGTTTTACTGCCTTTGGTATATGGTCGCGTCACTTCCATATGAAATAATTTTGACGTGAACTCGCTCAACAACCGCAAGGTGAACGGCCACAGGTAAATGAAAATGATGTGGTGAAAACTTACACGATCGCAACCCTGGTTATACACTACAAGTGGAACCATTTATTTTGCTCGACATCGTAGAAAACGCAACTCAGAGGAAAATAATCTTTTGATCAGAATTGAAAGCTAGCGTGAACGATGAAAAGAAAACTCAATTTAACGGATTATTATTGTTGAAGTGTAGATCAAAAGTCACCAGAGAACAAGCTGCCTTGTACACGCAAACCTTCAATTAGTATTTTGCGGAAGTTTGAAGCTTTGCAATTAGCAAAGCTATTACCATGCCTAGACTCACTGCTAGAATAATGAGTAAAGCTTTGGAGCTGGGATACACTTAGGCTAAACATTCCCAAATACGAGTTCGCGAGGCTTTGAATGTTGTCCATAGCTTGAGATCTAAAGTGCACTATAGAGTATGATAGAACTTAGCTTAGGATTCTGATTAAGTGGTGGAATTTTCAAATGCTACTTACATTTAGGTGGATTCCATGCTGGACAATAATGCGGCAGAATCGTCAAAACACGGCTAAAAGTCATATTTATTAAGGTTGCGATATAAACTTAAAGTTCTTTAAATTACTAGATCTATCCGGAAAGTATCTGACCTTATGCTCTAACTTTGAATCTAGTTGCAATCAGGCCATTCAAGCCTCCATGCATTGGCTTGTTACAAAGGCTTGGTAGCTTTGGGTAAGAAGTATCCATACACATCCGTTGCTGGCGCCACCAAAACTTTTTAAGAAGGAAATACATGAGGGCTTGGAGGGCCTGGTTTTGATACTAGGCAGTCTGATAAGTCCCTGAAAAATGAAACACGGAGACGTTTTTTTGGCCAAAGTCGGTTTTATTTTTCAACATACTCTCCTTTTAGGTCGATACAGCGAGTCCAACGATTTTCTAACTTTTTGATACCGTCCGAAAAGTACTCGATCGGAAGGTCTCCAAAATACGCCTCAGTTTCAGCTATGAGCTCCTCATTTGAGTAGTTGCTTGTGCAACTAAGCATGAATGAACAGGCGCATTGTCGTGATGATAAAGCGGTTTTTTCTTCTTCAAATACGGTCGTTTTTCGGCGATTTAGATTTTCAATCGGTCCAATAATGATGAATAGTATGCTCCGGTTATGGTTTTACCTTTTTCAAGATAGTCCACGAATATTATGTCATGTACATCCCAAAATACGGAGGCTATAACCTTTCCGACCCATTGTTGCGTTTTTGGACGCTTCGGAGCACTTTGGCTCGGTGGAACCCACTGTTTTGCCTGTTGCGTTGACTCAGGAGTGTAGTAGTGGATCCAGGTTTCATCCATGGTTATGAATCGGCGCAAAAACTCGGTCGGCTTACGCGAAAATAATACCAAATTCTGCTGGGAAGTTGTCACACGAATTCGTTTTTGGTCCACTGTGAGCAAACGCGGCACCCATCGCGCGCAGAGCTTCTTCATGCCCAAAACTGAATGCACGATATTTCCCACACGTTCCAATGACATGCCTACAGCATTAGCTACCTCTCTCAATTCCACTTTGGGATCATTCAACATCATATCATGAATTTTTTCGACATTTTCTGGTGTAGTGACCTCTTTTGGGCGCCCAGATCGTTCAGCATCAACTGTGCTCGTACGGCCACAACGAAACTCGGTAAACCACTGATGAATCGTTCCAATCGACGGTGCAGAGTCCCGGTAATACTTATCCAACTTGGCCTTGGTCTCGGATATCGTTTTCTTGTGAAGATAGTAGTGTTTGATCAAAACTCGAAACTTAGATTTTTCCATATTAAAAAAAAACTCTGAGGTTAGTCGCTTCTCAGAGCTGTAACTTGTAAATGCGTAAACATAAATGGCTGAAGTTTTGACAGGCGTCATTTGAAGGATCAAGCTCGACGAAAATGGTTCACATTAGTGAATACTAATGCCATCTCTTAGAATTTTCAGGTACTTATCAGACTGCCTAGTATTGTCAAAAACGGGTATTTGCCATTGAGGGAGAAGTCTGCCAGGCCTCCTACTAAGTCACATGCGTACCTGCGAATCTTAAGTCGACACTAGCGTAAGAACTACGCTAGTTGAAAAATTTGTTATAGGGCCAGAGTCAGAGCAACATCAAGGCAATGCTAACTGTTTTCCTGAACTAGGAAGTTGTTGCGCACCATAAATGCGCTCCTAAACGATCAGACGGTAAATAGTAATTGGTGAAAAAGTGACGACTGAGTCCTTCACCACGACAAAGCTCCTGCTCAATCATCGCAGTCTCAAATGTTGGATTCTTCAATATCTTTTTCACGAAAACAAAAGTTTCAGTTAATTAGATTGAAACCGAGTCAAGCAGTATAGCTCTAGTGAACTAATGTATTTCGCGTGTTAGAGACCTAAAAAGCGTACAAAATAAAAAAATGCAAATAGTTTAAAAAATTTGTTTGAACTGAAATTGTTGGAGATCAATATTTCTTCGATTAAACAAATAAGCAGCCAAATTAAAAAAAAATCAATTATGTTAACTTCTGGAATTTAATTAGGTATTTATTTCTTACTTTTTGTAAGAATAAGTGTGAAAATTGTATGCAATTTTAGTGTAATTATAGTTCTCTTCAAATTTCACGAAACTTTGTGAAAATATAAGAAAATAATAACAGTTGCATTATTAAGAGATTCAACTCACAAAGGATTGGATTTTGCATTATATTTACATCAACTCGTCAAGCTTGCATTTGCGAATATAAAAACTCTGTATCTTTGGAATTTTAAGGCACCAAAATTAATAAGGCCGTGATTGATGCCGTGTATACGTTTCGAAATTTGGGAACAAATTACCGAATTCTATTAATACCAAAATTTTTGTATAAATATTCAGAATTTTAAGGTACGAGTAGACTCAAAATTACATTAAATGTAAATTTTACGAGCTTTCAACGCGTGAAAATTTCAAGGACCATACATTAACATAGTATTGAAAAAGAATGTAAATTGTGCTATAATTAATATTTTTTAAATGAAGAAGTTAATTTTATTTTAAAAATGTCACATTAAAAATACTTTTTCAATATTGTAAACAGAGAACTCTCATTATTCATAACTTTCGTTAAGGAAATAGGATCTTTATATATTATAAAACTTTCAGTTATTAATTAAACAATAATGTCGAACAGTTTGACCATTTTTCAAATGATGTATTTCAATTGTTAACCTGTGTTCAAAACGCAACTATTTTTGATTTTTTACGTAAATGGTGGGAAGATATGGGAATACATTACTAAAAAAAACATTATATAGGTACCGTATTCCAAATATTTTAAGTCAGAGTATATTGCACTTTCAAAAAAGTATCTGATTTTGAACCAAGAAAGACCAATTTTCAACACAAAAAGATAAATTTTCAACGAAAAATTGAGTCTTCCAGCTAAAAATTGAATTTCTTTAGAAAATATTTTATTAAAAAAAAGCGTTGATAAAAAAGTTACATTTTTAACAAAAATAATTAGTTTCTACAAAGCAGTTGAATTTTCAACCTTAAAAGATAATATTATTTTCTAAAAGAAAACTTTAGAAATTTTAAACAAAAAGACGAATTTTCTATAAACCAGTTAAATTTTGAACCCAAAAATATATATTTTCAACAATGAATTACATTTTCCACCAAATAGTTTAATTTTCTAACAAAATAGTTGATTTATTAACTAAAAAGATCAATTTACAATCAAAAATAGAATGGTTGAAATTTCCGTTAAAAAATTAATTTTTTACCAAACAAATATTTTTTTAAGGAGATCTATTTTCTTCAAAAAAATGTCGTTTTTAACAAAGTAGTACAAGCAGTTAAATTTCCAAGCAATAACGATTTATCCTCAACGTTAAATTCAACCATCAGAGACCAATTTTCGACTAAATATATAAAATAGAAAATACTTAAATTAGAAAATGGAATAGATAAAATAGCAATAAAATGATAAAAAAATAAAAATTTTCAATACAAAAGATAATTTTTAAGAAAATAGGTAAATTTCCAACTAAAAGATGAATTTTCAATTCAAAAGGACGCATGTTCAACAAAACAGTTGCATTTTTAACAAAAAAACGTTCATTCTTAACGCAAAGTGTACCTAGGTGTTAATATGTCAACGAACAAAATTTTTTATTTGATATAGAGAGCAGTTGAATTCAACCAAACAAGACAATTTTTAACAGAATGGCTTAAATCTCAACCAAAGCAGATGCATTTTCAAATAAACTGCTTCATTTTTAAACAAAGAAGATAAATTTATAACCCGAAAATATGAATTCTCAACAAAAAAACGATGACTTTGTAACAAACTTGTTTAATTGTTTTTCAGTAAAAAAAAAGCATAATGGTCTTTTCAATCAAAAAGAGTTAATTTTAATAGAAAAAAGGTAGAATTTCTGATTGGCTTCTATTAATTTAGTTCACATTTCAGCGAAGAAAATAAAACGGCATTTTTTTTAAATCTAAACAAAAGGAATTCTATAAAGTTAAAGGAAAATGTGAAAAAGTTGAAGTCTGTAATTCAGAGCTGATGCAAGAACATAAATGATTCCTTGACTCAACCTGAATGGATTCACCTATAATATTAATACATTTTAAGGAAAAGTAAGGAAAATATGATTATTTATAGTTAACTAAAAATATTTTTTTCATAGTTAAAGTTTTCTTAATTGCATAATTGAAAATTGAGGCAAACACGGAAAAGGTTCGAAGATTTGGGTCAAATGGATTAATTTGAATGAAATATGAACAAATTTCATTGAAGAGGAAGGAAGTGATGGCTATTTATAATATTTTAACAATTGGTTTTTTATAGCTATACTTTTTTTATTAACGTGATTCAAAATTGATTAAAGAACGTGCAAAATTTCTTTATTTGATTCGAAACGATTGACCTTTAATATGAACACATTGTACTGAAGAATCCGGAAGTTATCATTATCTATAATACCTCAATCTTAATCTATCTTGGAAGAAAAATAAGCACCATTTTAACTTTTCTAAAACCAAAACCAGTTTTGGTTGAGAAACCCAATGTGAAATGGACGAATCAATGAAAAAGTGACACAATAGAAGGAGAGGAATGCAGCGAGGCGTAAGAGTGAGGAAGATGGAAGGTGTTAGTTGCAAATGAGAGGTATCGTAGAGACAAGAGCATTGTCCCAAAACACCCTGTATACATATAACATTGTAACCGGGTAGTGTCGCCATAATATACTCCTAGGAACTAGCACCTTGGATACACCTACTGGCTGCACGTTACCTTCTATTATACCTACGTACCTATACCACACGTTGCTGCGAAACAACCAACTAAATGAAGACACATTGCTTTCATTATGAGAACCCAGAACAGTGACTCTCTCCCTCTTTATCCCTCTCCCTCCTTATACCACTCCTTCTCTATCACTCTTCCCCTCTATCTCTCTACACCTCTACACCTCTATCCCTCTTCCCCTCCAACCCTCTTACACTATCCCATTCTCTCTACTTTCTCCCTATCTCGAAACCTTCTCATATACTCTGTATACGTATATGCAAGTACCGAGCTGTACCAGCGATCCACGTCGGTGGAGATGGGTAGCTATCGTCCGTCAAATTTATAAAGCGAGAGCTTCTAAATGTGCTAGGAGCGATTTATTAAGGCGTAAAAAGAGAGTTTGCAAAAAAAAGAGGGGAGAAGAGCCCCGGTCGGGCGAGCATTTATCTTATTCAAATAGAAAGGATGGAGAGTGCGAAGGATAGAGTGAGGGATGGAACATGCGAGAGGAAAAGGGAGAGAGAGAGAGAGAGAAAGAGGAGAACTTAACCAGTCTCCTTTCGTCTCGCCTTTCAGTCTTCGTCGAAACGCCCTGGGACTAGATCTCGACTTTTTCAGCGTAATTAGTGGACGGATAATTTATTTAACAGCGTCAACTCCGAGCATGAAACTTTTATTGTTTCTGGGAGCAAATGGGAGGAAATGTTGCGAGGAAGGTAGAAACGAGAAAACTAGGTTTCATTGGGTGGATGTATAGTGTATACCAGTGTGGCAAGTAGTCCGGTGATTGCTAGGGATGGGGGTAAACTTTTGAAACTACACTGAGATGGTGCTTTTCCTGTTCAGTGTCTCTGTATCCTGAATTACAAGGAAGATGAGAAATTGAAGAGGGATAAGAAACTTTTTCAAATTAAGGATGTACACCTTTAGAGTCAGTTCGAAAATTACATCAATTTTAATAATTTAACCCATTCTGAATGTTTGAATTTGGATTTCGGACTCAAATCAGCGACTTCCAAAACTCTGAGCGTGAATTTTCGTTGAAATAGGGCTGGTAGAAGAATCTATCCAGCAAAGGTTTAAATAAAGAGCCTTATTGATTGGGTGTCAAATATTAGAGAAAAAAATGACATTTTTTTTGTTATTAGGATTGAATTACTATTATTTTTTTTGCATTAAACAAAAGCCATTATAAGATTAACTGATGAAGTATAGCCCTGGAGCTATTACTTTATAATTTATAATTTATAATTATTATAATTACCAAAAATTTCCTTAATCTGAATGAGCTGGAAATGGATTAGGGGTACGGAAAATTCAGTCACACTAGACATCAAGAATTTAAAAATTATTATTTTTACAACAGCAATAAATTTCAGTATACATTGTCTGAATATCTAATGTCTAAACTCTACATTAGTATGTATTAAAAATTTTTTACCCAAATGACAAAATTTATAAGAAATTCTGTCTAAAATTTCGATTTTATCTCTCCATCAAAATAATGTACGATCCTCCTCAGGCAATTTCAATTCACACGTCGTGAAAATGTACGATCTAGACGACACGATTATCGCCTTTCTACCATCGAGATAAGAAAACCAGACACGCATACTACATTTACGCGTATCTGCATGACTTCAAAAATTAATGAAAGGTGAATAAACTGTCTATAATTCAGTAAATGTTTCAAAATCTTATAGAAATGCATTCAAAGGAGCGTACACTATATTCAGTGAAATGAAGTTAGAACAAACATTACTTTTTTCAATAAACCACTTTAAATTAAGTTTTATTTCAAATTTGTAAAATTATAACTTTGAGATTTTTGATTTTATAGCTTGTAACCAATAAATTTGATTAATTAAATTAAATTAAATTCACACTAAGTGTTAGATCTAAAAGTTAATAATTTTTAACAAACTATTTTAGTATAATTTTTCTATTTCACTTTTCTTAACTTTGTTCTACAACTATATAGATTTGAAATTGATAAGAAATAATTTAAATAACTCAAAAATACTACGTGTATTTTTTTTTCTTGAAAAAAATATTTCTTCTCTGATTTTATACCTGAAAGCATCTTTTAAAAGTCTTTCTTTTAAAATGAAAACCATTATTCATCCAGCGAATTTAATAATAATCAAAAAATCAATTAGCAACTTTCAATAAAATTTCTTTTATTAAAATACCTATATTTAAATTTTTTAATTTTTATACTCCTCCTACTCCTACGTTAACAATCTTTAACATAAATAAATGGAATATCGAAATTTATTTCTTCAAAATTTATCTCGCTTGATTAAAAATGCGAAAATTTAGTAAAAATTTATAATTATCTGGATGAAAATGCAACTATTTTATTAAAAATTCGTTTAGTTTTTGGTTAGAAAAATAGTTTTCAGTGAAAATGTAACTATTCTACTATTTGTTGAAATTTTCATTTTTTTAGTAGGAAATTTAACTCGTCAGTACTGAAAATCTTAATATACGTTTTCAAGTTCAAAATGATTTTTTATATTAAAAAATGATCTTTTCTAGTTGAAAATTAATCTGTTTTTGTTTAGGATTAAATTTGTTTTTAGGAAAGTTGTATTTTTGGCTTAAAAATTTGGTAGAAAGTTAATCTATTTTGTTCAATGTTTTACTGTTTTGTTAATAATTCTTTTTTTTTTCTACAGCTGAAAAATTAACTTTTTTGTCTAGAAACTTGAATATTCTATTTTTGGTTGGAAACTGATGATTTACAAGTTGAAAATGTAAATAGTTTGCTCTTTTAACTTGCAAATTTAGCGATTCCATTTATGGTTAAAAATGTACCGATTTTAGTTAAAAATTCAATGATTCCCTTGAAAAATTACTTTTCTTGGTTGAAAATTCTTTTTTTTTTATTTTAAAGTCAACTGTTTTCTAAAACATTCGACCTTTAAAATTAAAAACTGAACTTTTTTGGCTAAAAATTCGTCAACTTACGTAGGAAATTAATCTTCAACTGGTTGAACTTTTTTCTGTTCAAAAGTACTTTTATAAGCTAAAAATTCAACTATTCCATTTTTGGTAAGAACTTATCTTTCTTAGTTGAAAATTCACTATTTGGTTGAAAATTTAACCATTTCATTAAAGTAATCTTTTTTCGTTAACAGTTCAACCGTATCATTCAAAATTCGTCCTTTCTAATTAAAATTTTATCTTTTATGGTCACGTGTGAATTTTTTATTTGTTTGCTTCTTTTGGGTTAAAAAGGAACCAAGTGCAAGGAGAAATAAATCGGATAATAGTTGGAGGTTGTTTATCGCGAATATATCTGTTTTCACAGACAAATCAACGTTTTTTAAATACAATTAACACTAAAATAATCATAGCCCACCATTATACAAAATATGAATGATGCGATTTATTAAAATAAGTTCTTTTTATATTTTATTCATAATGATGCATAATTGTGGAGAAATGCGAAGAAACTTGTGATAAAGACTTGTTCATCATAATCAATTTTTGAAAAATAGTGATTTATTTATTTATATTTAACAGCTCTCAGTAAGTAAAATAGATGATACACACTTCTTTATAACATTTTTTCGACGCATATCTCCTTAAATATGCATAAGTATTTTTAAAAAACTCATAATAAAAATATACTCACTTTATGGAGCCGCGGATTTTATATTCTATATAGTTTTGCTTTAGAATCTGCCATTTTCAAGAAAAGTAATTTTTTGTAAAAGCGGGCAAATTCATGTTGAGTGACCTCTAAATATTATCACACTTATTCCTCCTTCCAAATAATTCATTTTGTACCGGAAAGAAACAAGCAAATCCAAAATGCAAGTTAAAATTCAGACTTTCATTCATTTTGAACATCCATAGTTGGATTTAGAAAGAGTAAGTATGCAACACTTTCTTACCTGGAACAATTTACAGAATTACTATTACCATCCTGATAGTACTAATATATTTTGAAATAGTTTACATACCGCACGAAACATTGACTATAAGCATCGAAAAGGGGACAAAAGATGTGAAGTGTAGACAGCATTTTACACGAAATTGAGTATAGGTTTCATCACATGATCCATAGAGGTATCGAATTTTGCTAGACTCGGAAAAAGACTTTAATATTTTGGATGTTTGAATCTACCATCTCGGAAGCGTCAGTTTAACGCATAAATATCCGCACGCATAATATCTCAAAAACATAACAGATATTGCGCGGTACTATCTTATAATTTAAGCATCTACATTTGAAAATTCAGTTTTCGCCATGTAAAGGCTACATCCGGATATTTGAATAAGGAAAACACGTCAACAAGTACAGTAATAGTTAGTTAAGGATCGAGCGTCTCCCTGATCCATAAATGCCAATTTTGCAAACCATGGCTGTTTATTAGGGGAACCAATGTATGCCAAGAAAACGTGTAAGAAGGGTATTTCACACCCTATTTCAAAGCTTAGTGTATGGACATTAGACACAGTGGGTTTGAATTCTATAGCTACCTACGAAAACAGGGAAAAAGAGACCCTTCGACATAATACCGAGTCATTATCGCTCGATCGTCTGGAAAATTTAGACGCTAAGAAAAAACCTCCCCTTCAACTTAACTGTCACGTGCTTCTTCAGTCACCCGGATCTACACATTTCTTCATTATATAAGTGGTAGGTGATAATTTACTCTCGTATGTTTCATCACATTTTGCGTTTCGTGATATTATCAGACGATCGACGTCAGCTGAGCATTCGGTCGAATGAAGTGTAAGAAATTACAGGAACATTGCGCCTGACAAGCCTGGACATTGAACACGCGTATCGTGACCATCTCGGAATATGACCTCCCTTTCATTTTAGCTAATTAAAGACCCAGCTAAGAGATTCCGATAAACTCTAATTTTAATAAGGGAGAATGATTCAAGATTAATGATTAATGTACTTTCGGTAATATCGCAGTTTTAAAAATTACATAATTTCCCTGGAAAATTATTCAACAAGTAAGTCTTTTAATTATCATTGGAAAATGTTCTCTCTACCAGAAATGATATAATTCTTAAACTGAAAATCGCCGATCCTCCAATGTACACCGAAATCGGTGTTCAAGTGAGCTGCATCAAATTTGAACTACACAGGATCATTCGGAGAATCTAGGGGAAAAGCATCATTTAGACACTGTTTTTTCTCATTCAGTGCAACGTGAGTCTACAAACTGTAACTCACCTGTCAAGATCATTTTCTCGGTCGTTATTTGAGTGAAACAGATGTTAATAAGCAGGTAAGTGTTAATAAGCAGTAAGTGTCAAAACCTACATGACGTTCAAACCACCACAGCCGGGATGTAAAAACTAAGTCGTGACCGTCTGCATCTTAATTGATGCCTGTTCGTTCGAAGAAATTTCCTCTAGATTTTCTGTACTCAACAAAGTAAGGTTAGCTGGTGGTTGAACTAAAAATACCTAATTGTATATGTAGACATTCATGACTTTTTCTACACATCCCGGCTTTAGTTTAAATATCGACGACCATGACTAAACTCACATTTGGAAGTTGCATTAGGAAGTTATCATTTTATTCTAAGTGATTAGTACGCACTGTTCAATGAAAGAAAGTTGAAAATTGGTCAATATTATTTCAATTAGTTTCCTTATTAACAATTTTTAGTCTAATATCGTAAAGCGAATAGTTGCTTTGACAGGTGTTCAGGTAGCTGAAAGCGCGGTTCAGCACTCCACAACTCTCGGCATTGAGCCAAAATTCAGTCTCCAAATCATACTTTCCCCTGGATGCCCAGATCTGCACCTACGTTAAGAGGAATATATTTCAGACATGAAAATTCTTTCAAATGCTCATTGGGAAACCAATGAATTTTGAGCTGTAACAAATTTAACACCAGTCTTTTTCTGTGTACAGATTTAAACAAATTTGATGATCAGGCGCAGCATTGTCTGCCGAAATGTTTGAAATAATTGAAGTATTCTATAGCGAATAACCAACATCACGATTCTCAAGGAATTCTCTTTGAATTGATTCGTGTAATTTGTCTCCAGTGAAGCTCCTCTGTTTTCCAGTTTTTACCGTGGCTCTTTCTGTCCTGTCAACGTAACAGTGTAATATGTTTATAGCATGCGTCAATTTGACATAATATTTGAATTTCCACAACATGAAGTTGATCCACTTGCATTTAAATTCTGAATTTTAAAAAAAGCGTGAACAAAATCAATAAAATTATTAATTTTTAAGTACTTAGTTGAACTATTCCAATTCGAGAATTCTTCAATTTTAATAGATATTTGAAATTCTTTAATTTTTAATGTTTCAAGTTTGTATTTATTAATTCTGAAAGTTTTCAAGGCGAGGCCAATTCATTTTTAAACATTTTTAAAGTAACTGAACGTTTAAGGTTCACAATATTTAAAATTTTTCAATTTTACCCGTAAAAATAAAAGTGAAGTTTTCTTTTGTGTAGAAATCTATTTTTTAAATTAAAAAATATACCCAATTACTTTGAGTTTCTTTTTATACTGCATAATATATCTTTTCTTCATTTTGAATGAATATTAAATTTTTATAATTTTAATTCAAAATTACAGTTTTGAATGCAGAATTCCAAAATAGTTTCATTTTTGAGTCCTTGAACTTAAGGTGGTTAAGCGACAAAAGTTTAAATTCTCAAAACAATTGTTCAGAAGTTTTTCAATTTTCAAAAGCTCAATTAAAGATGTTACGAATTTTGTTATGCATAGTTTTTTTTAATCTTACTGAAAATCCGTTCAAATTCCTTAAAATGTTTTAAAATATCCTAAAATCATATAGGTCCTTTAGAATCCTTATAAATTAGGAGATTCTATAAAACAGGATGTCTTTTTTTCTTAATTTCTGGAAATGATTAAAATCTCTTAAAAATTCCCCGCAATCCTTGAAAATACCGTAAAATATTTCAAAACTCTAAAATATTTTAAAAGATTTTGAAATATTGGAAATCCTTTAAAATATTTTAAAAACAGTTAAATTTCGTTAAAATTACATAAAATCTAATGATATCTCTTGAAATCTCTTGAAATATTTAAAGTCTTATTAAATTTTATTAGATTCTGGGAAATTGATTAAGATATATTATTAAAAGCCTATTGATATCTCTTAAAATTACTTAATTCCTCGAAAATCTAATAAATTTTCTAAAAAATCCTTTGAAATAATTATTTACCTTATAAATCATCTGCAATTCCTTGGAATCCTTTTTAATATCTCGAAATCTTATAAACTCTATGATATTTTTCCAAATAAATCGAAATATTTGAAATTGTCTTCAAATATTTGAAAACCTACAAAATCCCTTTAATTCTTGTAAAATTCTTTTCAATTTATGAAAATATTATCAAATGTTTAGAAGTTTTTTATATCTAATCAAATCAGTTAAAAATCACTTGAAATCTCATAGCAATCCGTTGGAATCTTTGACCTTCTCAAGAGTCCCTTAAAATCATTGAAAATAACCTCAGGCCTTTTGAATCCAACGGAATCTTATAAAATCCTTATGAAGTGTAGGCAATTCTTTACAATCTAATACATTTTTTTAAATCTCTTAATATTCCTTCTTTGAAATCACATTAAATCCCTTATTGCCTACTAAATTTTTTGGACTGGTTTAAAGTCTTTGAATATTTCCTGAATTAATTAAAATCCTTTAAAAAGTTCCCTTAAAAGCTTTGAAATTCCTCGCAATCCTTTAAATTGCTTTAAATCTTTTGAAATCCATTTGAGCCCAATAAAATCTTTTAACTCTTTAAAATCTTCTTTAAAAATTGGTTTGAACGGATTTTAGAAATAACTCTGTTGAATTCACAATTAAAAAATTATTGAATTTTAATTTTAAATACTTTAAACAGAGAAGAGTTAGAAAGACCTTTGAATGCTTCTTTTTTAGTTAAGTCTTCAATGACCAAATTTAATATTTTTCAGGTGTAAATGTTTCAGTGCATTATTTGTATGACCTGAAAAAATTGTTGGTAACCGGGAGATTACGAGAAACTTGATTTTGTTTGTAGAAGCCATTCTGAATATTAAAATAAATAATCATAATAAAATATTATGAATCCTGTTAATGATTTTTAATCATTTTAACGACCAGAAATTATCAGTTTTTAAATAGAAAATTCGAAAGGTAAAGCAGTGATTTACAAAAAAGAAATTTATTATAGAATATTAAAACGTATAAAAAAAGTTTACATTTTTAAGAATTATTTCTCTGAATTTCGGATCATTTGTTATTCTTCCCGTATACTGGAAATCCGGAAAAGCTCAAGGGTCGAATCTACTACCGGAATCAGGATTTTAGAGCCACTAAAACAACAATGCAGTAAAATCTTATAGTTCTCTTTGCATCTAAATTTATTAGTTCACCCGGAAGAATTTCTTGTCCATTACCCGTATTTCTCTTTCTTATTTACTTCGATTGCCGGTACGTAAAACTAACCTTTGCCTAGTGTCCAATTTCAACACTCAACGGTCGTAAAACTCTTATCGACGATAATGTTGAAGGGTAGAAGATACTGGCTGGTTGAAGGAAGGGCGCTTCCCCCTGCCAAATGGAAGGCGAACACGAAATGGCTCTTCCCGGTATAGAATAGTAAATGTTGAATAGGCGACATGTGCATGCTATCAACAGATTCAAAGCGATCGGGTTGAGGTATTGTTTGAATCCGTGTCAGTTAATCGGGTTTCAAGTTTACTTATCTACTACCCAACCTACTGAAACGTGCTAAAATTGAGTCACCAGATAGTATAACGCCACATAGTGTAAGTCGAGGAGAGGTGGATCACTTTTTTGTTTTCCTTTATAAAACGGAGATTTTTCGAAAAATAAAATTCCAGTCCGTATAAGTTTTAGTTTCAGTCTTTGTGAACAGAACCATGAAAATAGAAATTTCTTTGTATCAATATTTGACACCGTGAGAGACGTTCGAAACAAAAAAATCGAGGAGAGATGGATCTTTCGAGGAGAGATGGATCAGGAACAAAAAATTAGTGGTGCCATTATATTTAATACAAATATTGACTAAGAATCATAATTTTGTTTACTTTCCAGTGTTTTTAATAAAAAAAAGAAGTAAAAGGTAAGGTAAAAGTCAAAAAGTAAAAAGTACAATGAAAAATAAACTTTCGACTTCTTGACACGTTTGTCCATATGTTTTTCTTTTTCATCTGTTTTTTGGCCCTGCACGCCAAAATTGTGCGGGCCCTGTGCATAGCTTTCAAAATTGTCACTCCAAATGACGACAATAAGTGACTTAGTAATAATAAACAAAGTATAATGTTTGTTACTGATCCATCTCTTCTAGAAAAATATGATCCATCTTTCCTCGAATGCTTAAAAAAGTAAGGGTGTTTAAGAAATTGAGAAAAAATTTTCAATAATGACCGGCGATGCCTTCTCACATTGCAAAAATAGCCCAAAAATCGATGTACGTATAGCTTTTCGCAGAAATCACTATCACTGAACGATAAAAGAATTGTTTTTGACTTACAGTAAAAATTACCGTCGATTTTTCGAGCAGATGAAAAAAAGAATCTGTTGTAGCTGCGCAACGAAACGTTGCAATGACGCGACACCTGGAACTTTTTGTTTGTGTATCATTACACACTCACTCGAAAAAATCAGCTCATTCGGTAAGACAGGCTCGCAATGCCGAGAAGTGATCCATATCTCCTCTAGATCCATCTCTCCTCGACTGACCCTACAATTTCTCGCCTGATAGTGGATGCATACCTGAACGTCGCCCAAACCTATGAGACCAAGAACCTTCCAGTGGGGAGGCCCTACTATCGGCGAGAAAATTCGAGTCCTCTGGCTTTGAAGTTGAATAAGCATGTGAAGAAAAAATGGTAGGTTAATGAAAGAGCTATCATTTTAAAGGTGCCAATGTTGTACGTTAATTTACAATTTGAAGGAAGTGTGTGCTTCTTGTTATTTTCGTACAAATTGCGATATTTAAAGTCAGTTTTGAATATAGGAAAACAAGCGCGAGAGCCCAGCGTGGTGCCGTTTTTTCAGGGGATCGGCCTCGGTTTTCCTCAGCCCGACCTACCCAAGTTGTGTTATTTTTTCAGTAAAAAACTATGCTTCAAAGTTCACTGTTTTTAAAGGCTATAAAATTTCCTCACTTTTTATCGTATTTTCAGATCTGTAAGCTACAAATAATTTTTTGCAATATTACTTTTCGGCTCATTAACGTAAAACATTTGCACCTTTAAAATGATACCTCATTCATTAATCTACCATTTTTTCTTCACATACTCATTCGACGTCAAAGCCAGAGGACTCGAATTTTCTCGCCGATAATAGGTATGCTATACTATACTGAGGTTCTCCACAGGATAGCATAACATATGCAATTGTTGCCCTGAGAGTAGGGCGACACCTGAACATCGCTTAAACTTAAGAGACAAAAGCTTTCCGAGTGTAAAGGCCTTGAATATGTTATACTATCCTAAGGTTCACTGCAAGATTGTCTACATACCACATTACTTTTTTGGCCGGAGAGTGGAGGGGGGGGGGGGGGCCCCTGAACGTTCTGAAACCTAATACAGCGATTCCCAAATTTTTTTTGCAGTCTTCAGGGAGGGGCAGAGCCGCCACCCTACCATTTTTTCCCCTCTACTAGACCACAAGGGCGATATTTAACTGTCGGTCATGCGGGAGGTTGCATGCTTCACTCGAGAGAATTAGAACCGGTTGAGAAAAATTAAAATGTGTTAAAATGTTAATAAATCAAATTTTAATTTGTTGAATCAATTTCTTAATCTGACTTTAAGCAAATTAAAAGAAAGTTGATGAAAATCGGTTAATATCTTCAATGCCAATAGACAGTTCTTGTAATTTTGCATGTACTTAAAGATATGCTTAATTACTCGAAATGTTAATCGATTTTCATCAACTTTTTTTCATTTTCTTAAAATTACAGCAAGAAAATGATTCAGATTATTAGAATTGAATTGAGCCATGTCTTTGGGATTTCAGTTATTGAAACAGCCTTAAATCTCATGACAATGAAAGCGTCCTCATAGCGGGGGGGGGCTGCCGTGGTGCTGGGCCCGGCTGGCTTCCCCCCTAGGGGGCTGCCCGGCCCGGGGTGGCTTTCACCGACCGCAGTCGGGCCGCCGACCGTCGGCACTAGTTTGGGAATGGCTGACCTAATAGACCAAGGACCTGTCAGTGGGGAGATCTTGGGTATACTATACCATTCGGAGGCTCACCGCAGGATAGTAGCTCACCCAAGCGTTGTTCAAACCTAATTAACCAAGGACCCAGGGTCCTGAGTATACTATATTATCCTGAGGCTTCCCACATGAAATTATACCATATAACACTTTCGGCCTGAGAGTGGGCAGACACCTAAACCAGTGGTCGGCATGCTCCTGATCAAGTCAGGCTACCCTGACCGGGCTGACCAACGACCTACTTTCTGGTCAGGTACCTGCGAGCTTGGGCAGACCATCCTTTTTTTCATGGGTCCTTTGTTGAAAAATGGGAACAAATTTGAAATTAAAAAATTCTTAATTTTGCAATCAGTGATTTGAAAGTCATATATTTGAAATCTGCGTATTTTTCCGACTCCAAAGACATGTAATTTGTCTATAAAGGTTCGAAATTTGAGAAGTATTTAGTATTAAATTGAATATTTAGCTGGACTTTCTTGATATTATACTCCGCCAAATATTCAACTTTTTTAGGCAAGTAATATATCATTGAAATCGACAAAATTCGTAGATGCTGATTATGCTATTTTCAAGTCGCTAGCTGAAAAATTAAAAGTTTTTAAAGTTCTTTACTTTGACATGCCAGTGGACAAAAGACCCCTACTGGAGTTAGCTCACTCATACTGAGGTCCATGAATACACCGAAAAGTAGTAGAAAAAATTAAGTGGGGGCTCGCCTGACCCTACCTGAAAACTGGGCAAAAAGTTTGCCGACCACTGACCTGAACATTGCTCAAACCTAAATAACCAAGAACCGCCCCAGTGGGGATATTGAAGGTATACTATACTATCCCGAGGCTCAACGAAAGATAGTATGCTACATAAAACTTTTGGCCTGAGAATGGGGGGAATCCTGACCGTCGCTCATACCTAAGCGACGAAGGGACATTAATTCTGTTCTCAGAGGTAATTCATTTAACTCATTTGCGAATCTAAACTAAAATGAAACTTAAAATTTGTCCTCGTTTATTGATCCGATATTATTTTCTTCTTTCTTTTGAAGAATTTATTCATTTAATATTCTTTACCTTGTTTTAAAGGTACATTTAAAGATGCACAAATAAAATTCAAAAAAAGTTTTATTTTTTCGAATTGTACCAATTCAGCTAAGGTGGTCGTGAAAAGTCATTTTCAAAAGTGTCTGACGTTTCCCCGGCCACTTTTTCTTCCTGACCATTATAATTCAAAGACTAGTATTTCAATCATAAAACATTTCAAACATAGAATTTTTAAAAGCGGAATTCATCAATTTCAGATTAAAGCTGCATAATTTCATATTTATTATCATTAACTGTTATTTAAAGTGCCAAAAAATATGAATTTCCTATCATAAACATAAATTTTAAATAAAAAACTCGAACTTTCAACAAAACATTTGGATATTTGACAAAAAAATAACATTTTAAGAAAATAATAAAATTTTTCTCAAAACAGAGGAATTATTAACTAACAACTAGAATTTTCTACCCAAAAACATGCAATTTTAACTACATAGTTGAAGTTGAAAAAAAATCTTGAAAATTAACCAAAAACAGCTACATTTTCATCCAATTAGTTTCATTTAGAAAAGAAAATCATTTTTAACCAAACAGCTACATTTACAACCAAACAGTTCAACCTGTAAGAAAAAAGGCCAACTTCCAACAAAATATTGAAACTATCAAACAAATAGTTCAATTTTCAACCAAACGGTCTAAATGTTTATTTCAAAAGTTTAACTTCGACCAAAAACAGTCTCATTTTCCACAAAATAATCAAATTTCCAAAGTTTTCAAATTTTCAATTTTCATTAAAATGATAAAATCTCAACAACAAAATTGATATGTGAACTGAAAATTATGCAATTTATATCAGAAATACATGAATTTACAAACCAAACAAAAAGTAGAAAAGGTAGGCTCTCAGCAGTTGATGCGACTTCAAACATACACTTATTAAAAAATAAATTAAAAAATGGTTCAATTTTTAACACCAGGAATAAACTTTTAACAAAAATATATTCTTAACAAAGTAGTTTAATTTTTACACAAGTAGTTGAATTTTGAGTTAGAAAAATTGATTTGCAAACAAAAAACGACAACGTAGTTTCAACAGAATGGATGGATTTTTAACTAAAATGATCAATCTTGCACAAAGAAATTATTCTTCAACAAAGAGGCTCAACCTTCAACAAAGCAATTCAATTTTCAACTAACAGAGAAGATTAATTCTCAACCAAACAGTTGTATTTTTGTCCAAAACAGTTAATTATTTAATAATACAATTAAAATAAATACAAAATGATGATCAATTAACAACATCTTTAAATTTTCTACTAAATAATTAAGTTTATAACTAAAACTATAATCTCCAGGAGGGAGCCAGTGTAAAAAGATAGAGATTGATATGCAAGGCAAATTTCTGACAAGAGTAATATATCAGGGTAGATGAAAAACTTTATTTTCAAATCTGCCTCAATTTTCGCTCACTAATTTTTCATTTGCCCTGGCTACTGATATTTAAAGACCAGAATCTTATTTGTGCAACATTATTGGCGTAGAATCTTTTATCAACGAAATAAATTAATGTCAAACAAAAATAATACTATTCAAAATTTATTATCCTTAAAAATTATGCAAAGTGCCTCAGGCATAAATTTTCTGATTTGAACACTTTTTTTCCAAATCTCTTGACCGTCACTGACTTTTCCCTGATTTTCAGGTAAAAGATAATATAAGTTATAAAAATAGGATTGAACAGTTCCTTTATACCTGTTTAAACCAATTACTCGTATATGTACCTATTATTGTTTTATAGATGCCTGTGAGAGTGTTAAGTAATCTTTCCTGATATTACTGAGTAACACTTCTAATTTTCTTGCAGCTGAACCTGTTATTGGAATTACTAGTCCTTAAAAATATTTTATTTTAATCGAATTTATTAGTCCATAGTCTAAAGAGAGATTGGTATTAAAAATATCAATATCACATCTTTAAATATTTCTATCCAAATATTTGTATATCCTTATACGAGTACGTCCTAGAATTTTAAAAGTGCCCTTTTTCAGATATCTTGCAGAATGATCTGAAACAATTACTTAAAAGGTTATCCCGGAATGAAACTGGCTTTTCCGAGACGCACTATCGGAAACTTCATTTGTGGGAAATCGGAACACTTTATTGTTCGATTTATTGTATTAACAATAAAAAGACGACGAATCCTGTCGCCGGTCCTCTCAGGTGCAATTTCTGCGTCGTATTATCGCTTTGCGTGCATGAGAACGCAGTAAACGTCACATGTTCGCTCGTAAAAGCACCCGCCTGTAGTATATGGTGGCCATATAATGCTCACGACATACACCTTTAGATTGTAAGGGAATTTCCTTGAATCATTTTCATGATTTTCATTAATGACATTATTATCTGCACGCTGAGGCAGCCTCGTAACTCCCGTTTTCTTGTACGGTATAGAAATAAATATTACTATGCACATTGGCGCATGTGTTGAAACTCCATAAAATTTTAATATTACATGAATTGTAGATTCGTGATAGCTTACCACTATACAACGATTCTGTTGTAATAAAAGTAGTCCTGCTGATGTTTCATAAAATTTTGCAATCATGAAAGTGGAGAAACTGGAATTGATGGTTTTAATATATTTTGAATCATCATTTTTCTTCGGGTATAATTTCCCTTCTTCTACTATAGTTTCAAAACTGACAGCCATGCACTAAAAAAATAGTCGGTCCGACTATTCAGTTGGTGAAATATGTTAGCGCTATTTTTTAGTTCATGCTGCTATTGAGTTAACTGGTACAGCAATTATATTAGTTACAATGACTATTCGATTAATAACAGCCACTAATAAAATGGTTCACCCAACTAATAAAATAGCAGTATAATACCATATCTTAAAAACTGAATAGTTGGGCCAAATGAACATTCTTTCTGCGAATGGAATTAATAGACTTTAAAGTAAACTCTACTTGATCCAGTTGAACCCGAATTTTGATGAAAACTATATGCAACGCTTTTATACAGATTTCGGATTTCTTTTATCAGCAAGTTGCGCATTAAAATAATCCGAGTCACAAAATTAATTGTCAGTTGGATATTTTTATGAAAAACATATTAGTTGAAGATTCCTATTTTTGGTTGAAAATCTAACTATTTTTAACAGAGTTAAAAAAAGTAGCTTCTATACTTGCCTCCTGTGAAAGTATCTACTATCAGCAAGAAAACTATAGGCATCTGCCTTTGAAGCTTAACAACTCAGTCAAAAAAAAAATGCTAGCGCAACAAGAAAACAGTCATTTAAAAGCTGAAAGTGCTCTACGTTAATAAGCTTCAAGACGTTTATGTAAAAAAAATTTTGTGCCTAGCAGACTGAAAAATGTAAAAAAAAGTAAGGATTTTCGGGTACATTTGAGAACAGTCAAGTTTAGAGCATTATTATTTATACAAGGGGCGACGGGAAAAATTTTTAAAATTCATGAGTATGAGGAAAACTGTTGTGAACCAGTTGCAGTTGAGAAATTTAAAAAATAATAAAAATTGTTGCTTAAAAGTACAATAATCGGCAACTATATTATCTTCAGTTCTAATACAGATATTAAAGTGACTCAAACTGCAAACTGTAAATAATAGGCTCTGTATTTATTGTCAATCACCCGTAAGAATGTGTTAGTCTTATTTTTTGTGAAAATCGCGATATTTTTAGACATTTTTTTTTTAAACAAGTGACAGAAAGCAGAGGGGGGGGG
>NC_046665.1:62497954-62501025 GCF_010883055.1 Belonocnema kinseyi
TGCAACTTAAAATGAACTTGAAATCATTTTCCCCTTTAATTTCCTTTGAACATTACTCTATTTTCATAGGGTGTGAATAACTTTTACTTCTCTCATTTTCCTGTTGCCAACTGAATGATGAATGTAATAGTTTATGGATTATTGAAAACGCAACAGCATTGCTTTAGTTTCAATTTATATGCATTTGTTCTCCGAATAGAGCGCAAGCTATTAATAATGATATTACTATCACCTTGCATACTAATTCACACCATCACGTTGAATTAGTTTATGTAAATTAAACTAGTTCAATATAAATATTAATACAAGCTATTAAAAAAGTTTCCCAAAATTATTGATCTGGAAATTCGGTAATAATGTGTCCATCGTAATATTCTGTACGTCAACCAAGTTCACAATCATATTACAGAATATGGTTCATTCTGACTCATTTTTTTCTACCTGGAAAAATTATTCATCACGTCAATCAATATTTGAATCAACTGTAATTCCAGCTCTAAAATCCTAATCTAAATTGCAGAAGAGACATTAAATATTTTCTACGACACACTAAACCCTGGAATTTCCAACGGTTGCATATCAATCAGATTATCAACTTCAGATAAAAATGATCCAATTTTTCGGATCCAAAATCAATTTTTACACAAATTCATTCGTATCTGTCTAGTATCACTTTACATTGAAATTTTTATTTCAGCCAAATAGTTAAACTCTCGCTAAAAAGGTCAATTTTTAAATAAAATAGAATAAATAAATTGATTTTTAGTTTTGTAAATTAATTTTCAATACAAAAAGAGAATTTTCAACATAATAGTTGAATTCTAAACAACAAAAAACAGTTTTCTAACAAAAAAGATTAATTTGATAGATAATAAAATAACTTTTTAGAAAATAGTTGAATTTTCAACAAAATAGTTAAATGCTCAAGCAAAACAAATTAATTATTATCAAACAGTTATATTTTGAACGAAAAATATTAAATTTTTACTAAAAGAGATTAATTATTATTAAATGAAAGAAACGAAATTTCATTAAAAAGTTAAATCTTTAATAAAAAAAAGATTCTTCTGTGAAGTTAGAAAAAAATTCAACTATATATTTTTTTTACTTTTGAAGCCAAAAAGGAAGAACAGTTGAATTTTTAACAAAAAGAATTACATTTTACCAAAATCGTTGAATCTTCATTAAACCGAATTTTCAAACAAATAATACAAATTTTTACGAAAAAGGATGCATTTTCAACCAAAGATGGAATAGTAGATTTCTAAATTAAAAAAATGAACTTTCAACAAAAAATGTGAATCTTCAATAAAATACACGAATCTTCATCACATTTTCGAAATATTAATTTTCAACCGAACAGCTGAACTTTTATAAAAAAATATCAACTCTCATCTTAAAAGGGAACAGTTAGATTTTCTTTAAAAAAGTGAAGTTTCAACTAAGTAGTGAAATTCTTACTAAGAAAGATGAATGTTCAACTGGAGTAATAAATCATCTACCAAAGAAATAATCTTCCACAAAAAGAAGTCAAATATCAATCAACTAGATACACTTTTAACTGAAAAGATTAGTTTTCCGCCAAAAAAGGAACATTTTAAACAAAGTTAATGATTTTTTAGGAAAATGATTGAATCTTTATAAAAAAGGTAAATTTTCAATCGAAATATCTTAATAATTAATCTGAAAGTTTCATTTTGAATGAAAATAGAATGAATTTGCATAAAAAAAAGATTAATTTCTAAATTAAAAAGATACATTTTTATGAAAACATTTGAATTTTCAATAAAAAGTGATTCTTCAGTTATCATAGAAAAAATTTAACTTAATTGTTGAATAAAAAAAATTATTTTTTATAAACGAATAAACTTACAACAACAAAAAATTATTGAATTTTCAACCCATATGGTGAATCATAAACTAAAAAAATAAGTTCTTAAGAAATGAGTTTAACTATCAACTAAGTAGATAAATCTTTAACCAAAAGGTGAACTTTCAACCGAAAAGATTAATTTTCTACTAAACGATATTAATTTTAAAACTATAAGGATGAATTTTCATTAAAAAAAGATTCTTTAGTCAAGATAAAAAAAATGCAACCAAATTGCTGATTTTTTAAGCCAAAAAGGTAACTCTGTTACAAAAGATTTTAATTTTTAACCCATAAAGATGAATCTTAACGAAACAGTTAAATTTTCGACCAACAGGAATGATTGAAATGATTCAAGGAAAGGAAATTAGTTATACTTATACATATTATATCTTATATTTATATATTTATTATATCTCTATCTTTATGTTTTGATTACTAATTTTGTTCTCCTAAATACTATTGTACTTGAATTGAAAATATAAATTGTAATACTGATATTGTTTATGCATATAAAAATACGGGAAAAATTTTTTTTAAATGACAAACGTTGAGAATACCTGAAATAAGTTCATCTAAAACCTTTCTCTAATGAAGAATATTTATTCAAAAAAAGTTTCATAAACATAAGTTCAATGGTGGAACAAAAATTTACGGACATACTATCAGCGAGAAAACTATAGGCATCTGCCTTTGAAGCTTAACAACTCAGTAAAAAAAAATTCTAGCGTAACAAAAAACAGTCATTTAAAAGCTGAAAGTGTTCTACGTTAATGAGCTTGAAGACGTTTATGTAAAAAAAATTTGTGCTTAGCAAACTGAAAAATGTAAAAAAAGTCAGGAATTTCGGGTACATTTAAGAACAGTCAAGTTTAGAGCATTATGTCTTATACAAGGGGCGATGGAAAAAATTTGAAAAAATTCATCAGTATGAGAAAAACTGTTATGAACCAGTTGCAGTTGCGAAATTTTAAAAATAATCAAAATTGTTGCTTAAAAGTACAAAAATGTGCACCAATATTATCTTCAGTTCTAATACAGATATTAAAGCGATTCAAACTGCAAACCGTAATGGATAGGCTTTGTATTTATTTGCAATCACCCAGAAGGATGTGTTCGTCCTATTTTTGGTGAAAATCGCGATATTTTTAGACATTTTTTTTGTTGGAAAACAAGTGTCAGAAAGCAGGGGGGGGGGGGG
>NC_046665.1:62501125-62504493 GCF_010883055.1 Belonocnema kinseyi
TTAGTAGACAATTTGATTTGATACTATCTTTACTACTTATATTATAAAAATGATCTTAGGTAGAATCAGGAATTTAAGCCCCGTCAGTAGAAAATGTATTTTTAAGATGAGCTCATATTCAGTATTTTGTAATAATAAAACCCTTTACTATAGATTGATCAGAGAAAAAATACCAACTAAATAAGCGAATAATCATGTCAGTAATATTCATTCATAATTCAAGCAATTTTTCCAATGCTTCATGAATTTTTGGGCTTATATATTTTGCACTTAATATGTGTGAATTAAATGGAAATTATCCATGAAATAGCGTGACCATTTCGTAAATCTTATCATAGAGAAAATATCAAATAACCTGACGTGTCCAAAGTCAATTACTCCTCAATTTTCATGTATCAACTTTTTTACTGTTAATCTTCATAAGTAATTCTGGTCAGAGGTATAATTTATTTTACATTTGTAATATAATACGTCATTTCAAAGGTACTTGGTTTTTAACTACAGACTAGTAGCGAAGTCAAATAAAAAAATCAAAGATGTATATCTTGTACGACTCTCAAAATTAACTTAGCTACATTTGCTTCAATTTGAGCAGAATTGGGTTGAGATTCAGATATCACTGTCTGAATTTCAGAATTGAATCTTAAATTTAAACAAATTTTTGTTAACGGGATATTAATTCTACTTACATGCAGACAAATTTTACTGCACTTAATGCCAAAGATTTTAAAATGAAAAATTCCATTTCGATGTATTTCGAATTCAAAAATATAATAATTCTAGACTCAAACCATTTAAACTGGAATAATCTTTTATTTAAAGCCTTAAAGTTTGATTATTTTGAAAAGAAATACGTAAAAATTGTATAGTTTCTACATTAAAGCGTTAAGAATAGTACAATAGGAAATTAAAAGCACCATTACGGCCGTACAAACTAAAAAGATACGTAAGTGACATTACTGCTTAGAGTGATTCTCTTAAGCGTGGCAATGAAAAAGTCGACCTAAGCGGCAATGTCACTTCAGTATCTTTTTAGTTAGTACGGCAGATTATTCCTTCTAGAAGTTAAAACTTTAAGCTTTTTGAATTTAAATAATTCATGTTTTACTGAGAATTTAGTTAAAATTTCTAATTTTTTAAGCATCTAATTTGAAATTGCATAACTTGTGGGTTGGCATCTCTAAAAATTAATAAAAACACTAGAAATCTGTTTATATCTTCTCTTCTTTTTTTACAAAATACCAAAATTTTCAAATTTAAAGTTTTTGCTATAGAAAAATAATAACAAATTAGAAATTCAACAAAAAATTAAAATTAATCTAGGATAAATAATATTGAAGTTTCTAAAGTTTTTCAGCCTGAAGATAAAAAACTTCATAATTTTTAGGGCTATGGTTTGGGAAGTGTTTAATTAGAAATGCATATTATTTGAAAATTTTCTAACCCTCAAACATACAAATTTGAATTTGGTTGACTTTAATTTATATACTTCAAAAGCATGAAATTCCAGCTTACTTATTGTTTTATTTTGAATACTTAATTTTTAATATTGAAACTTTACAATTTTTCTATATGTAATTATAGAAATATAATAATAATATAAATAGAAATTATCAAATGCAAATCTATAAAATTCATAAATTAAACCATTTCCTATTCAAAAAATTGAACTATTACCTAAAAACTTATGCAAATTATCATTGTTTTTTGAAAGGAAAATATATAGAATATTTGAGCCAAATATTCAAAATTAAAGAATTTTCCATCAAAAATCATTAGAATTGAAAAATTGAAAAATTGTATATTATAAATCTTGAAAATTGAACTATTTAAAGAAGGATAGTTAATCAATATTTAAATTACTTAAGCTTACTTATTTGTTGCATTTTTTAATACTTAATTTTTTAATATTTAAAATATTCAGCTTTTCTACTTGGAATTATAAAATGGTTTCCTGTTATTATTATTATTATTATTATTATTATTATTATTATTATTATTATAACAAGAAAAAGTGTAATTTTTGTTTCATTTTATTGATAAGTCATACATAGGGAGCAGAAGCGTCTTAAAAATATAAACTCTAATTCTGTTATAATGTATAATGCAATTGGTTAACACGTCCATATTTTAAAATCAGATAGGGAAATTAGCACCAAAAAATTGGTTTTGAGCAAAAAATCGATTAAAAAGCGTCCACACGAATAGACCCTTATTCCAGTAAGAAGTTACTTATATCACAATATAGCTGTAAGAATTTCCGGAATTTCAGACCCAAACGAACCCTCAAAGTAGGAAAAAAAGTTGCCAGGGCATTTTTGAAGTTGGAAAAATCGAAAAACGGGCTGTACTTTAGCAGATGGTTTTCTGCAGTTTTCCCCTCCCATGGCCAAACTTAAATTATTTTTAATTAAAAATACATTATGTTATTAATTAAATCTGGACTCACCTGTAGATGGGGTTGATATCGTTCTTGTACCAAACTACAAGAGTGGCAGAGTCGTTTTGCTTTGGTGGACGAATATCGCACGGCAGTTCTGCAGTTCCCTGAAGAACGGCTCTGGAGAGTAGAGGTGGTCCTGCAACACGAAAAACTGATCGGATAGTCGCCACCTGCACCCAACGTAACTTGAACAAGTTTTTACTACCAGGCTACAATAGCTACGATATTCGCTACCAACACACTTCCTACATAAATTCCGAAATTGTTATACCCAACCTTCCACATAATGGTTTCCCATAAAGGCAAAAAGTACTGAAACACAAAGAAAATTATATAGAAGAACGTTATTTCTTTAATCGTGAATATCTTTTAGATGCTTACATACTTTCCGTAATCATAAATTTTACAATATATAAATTCCACTGTATATTTTCCTATTCTTGATGATATTAATATTGAAACTGAAAGATCAAATTCCTGCCTTTTGAAATTAAATACAGTGTTGGGACAATTTTTGAAAAAAGTTTTCAAACAATAAAATAAGGCTGATATTACTATTGCTTATAATTAAAGAAGTTTTAAATTAAAATTATTTCTTGAAAAAGAGATCCTACTCCGTCTTCACTTCATTGGGAAACGAACCACAAAACTTCTGATTTCCGGCCAGGTGCTTTTTCCAATTAAGCTATTGGAGGGATCAGAATAAGAACTCTTAATTCAAGAACATAACGCTAATTTTTAGCTAGGTGTTAATAGTACAAGTAATTATTTAAAGTTTTAAAATTTATCTGCTATATGTATCATCAGAGATTGTACCTTAACGACAGTAGATCAACCCTTCAAACCATGAAGGCAGAAAATCTACACAATATCGATCAAGTTAAGAATCTTCAATAACAGAAAATGCTTAACGTCTTAATAAGAC
>NC_046665.1:62504593-62522316 GCF_010883055.1 Belonocnema kinseyi
GGAGTAGGATCTTTTTTTCAAGAAATAATTTTAATTTAAAAATATTATTTTCCATCTAGTCTTATTAAGACGTTAAGCATATTCTGTTATTGAATATTTTTAACTTTATCGATATTGTGTAGATTTTCTGCCTTCATGGTTTGGAGGGTCGATCTACTGTCGGTAAGGTACAATCTCTAATGATATAGCAGATAAATTTAAAAATTTTAAATAAAGAATTTTTAATAGAAAATCTATCAAATTGATAAATTTTAATTTTGAATATTCAGAATTGTATTATTTTTTTACACAAATAAATATTAAATAGCTGAGACAAATAGTCCAAATTAAATAATTTTAAATTTCAAATCTTTAGAATTGAAAAATATTGAATTATAAATCTTTAACCCAAAACTATTGAAAAAAGCCTGCAGAATTAAATAAATATAAAATATTAGCCATGTAAATTAAATAATTAGCAATTTTATATTCTGAACATTCAAATTTTTTTAGTTGCATCACTTAAAAATAGCAAAAATTAAAATTGTCAACCTATAAATTGAGGAATTTTTAATTCTTATAATTTATAATTAAATATTATGCACGTTTTAAAATTTACAATTCAAGAAAATACCATTTTCATGCTTTGCATTCGGAAAATTTTCTATTTTAAAGATTCAGAATTAAAAACTTGTTTTTTGATTTTAAACATCTTAAAAATTTAGGACTTTTTATTTCCTTCAAGATATAAATCTTGAAAATTTAATAATTTACAATTCAATATTTTTTAAATTAAAATAGGTTTTAAGTTTTAAGTTTCACAATTTAAAATCCTATAATTGGAATGATTAGCATACTACATTTCTTCAATTTAAAACATTTGGAATTAAAAATTTGACTTTGGATTTTCAAAATTATCTAAATTTATGATTTGCATTCATTTTATTCATGCGTCTTTAAAATTAAAGCTTTATCAACTGTACATCTTCAAATTTGAACTATTTTTAGAAAAAAATCAAAATTACATACCTAAAAAATATGAATCTTGAAAATTGAATAATTTACAATTCTATATTTTCAAAATTGAAAAATATGAATGTTTTAAGTTTTATCATTTAAAATGTTATAATTTGCATGATTTTTATTCGAAAATTCTTGAACTTGGAAGATTAAGAATTAAAATCTCAAATTTTTATCTTCAGAATTATCAAAATTTAAGAATTTTTATTCACTCGTCAAAAATTAAAAATTATGAAAGCTTTAAAATTAAAAATGCTGTATTTTTAAATATTTACATTTAAAAGTTCTTCAAGTAGGAAGATTGAACATCTTAATTTTAATATGCAGAATCTTTAAAATTTAAGAATTTTTAATATATCGCCAAATTTAAATAATAATAACGGCGATTTTGTTTTAGCAAAATATAGAGCACTTAGTGCAATATTGAAGAATTTTCAATTATAAAACTTTAAAACTAAATGATTGAAAAAAACCTATTTAAGATGGACTTATTTCAAAAAGATCTTTAAAATATAAACATTCAAAACTCAGCAAGTTGGAAAATTTGACATTGTAAACATCTTCAAAATTGATCAGTGTAAAAAGTGGAAGGCATCAATGAGACTTTTAATTGCTGAATGCATTTTAAGACAAACTTTACTATGATTATTAGTTATATTTTATTAAAGCATATATTTTCATTTGATAATAATCCAAGTAAAACACAAAACATGTGAAAACGTTTCACATTATAAAATTTTATCTTTAAAATTGTCATGATTTGCAAATCCTTATGCCCTAGCGAGACGTTTTCACGTGGACAGGCTATGAAACCCCTTTCATTTAACATCACATTGAAAGTTGTTGAATATTTTTTTAAGGGCCGGAAATAGAAATTTTGACGACACTATGATTTCCTCATTTTCTCTTTTACGCGGCTGTAAATTCGAGATGGGAGAGTCAATATGAATGTCGCCTCAAAAAGGAAACTGGCAGGGACGAGATATTGAGTCTAGGTAAGGGGAGAAAGAATTCAATGGTGAATCCAGGGAAAGAATGACGGAGAAAAGTTGCAGAAAACGGAAACGAATATGTCAGCTGCCCGACTCTTGTTTTTAAAAAACGACTCCTGGCAAGTATATTTTTCGCTTTAAGCTCTTTGAGTATAGGAATTTTATTTTAAACTTTTCTCAATTAGGTGTATTTTTTTTCAAAAATCTAACGACGTATCTCCCTTCCCATCTCCTCGATATGACGTAATTTTTTAAAAATAATTTTTTCACTAATTAATTTTGGGGATATCCAAAAATAAAGTAAGACTATTTGGAGGGATTTGTTACAATCTTAATGTTTCTTACGAATGAAGAAACTTGTTACATTTTTAACAAAGTATTTTAAATTTTCAACCAAAAAGAATGAATTATCAAAAAAATGTAATAGTTGATATTTAACCAAGAGAGGATTATCATTTGAGATAAAAACAGTTTTAAAGCAAAAAATGATTAAATTTCTACCATAATCGATAAACTTCCAACCCAGACAAATTTCATAGTCAATACACAAAAAAGTTTCATCTAAAATTTTAAATGGTAAAGTAAATAATTGCACATCAACGAAAAATAATAATTTACTAAAAACGAAATCTCAACAAAATATATCAAATTATAATCAAACAGTTGATTTTTCAAATAATGATAATAATTTTATACCACAAAAGATTAATTTTCTCCAAAAGAAATAGGTTTTCAAAGAAACAGTTGAATTTACAACTAATAAGATTAAATTTCTACCCAAAATTAACAAAAGATTACCTTTTTAAACTAAAAAAATAAACTTTCATTAAAAAATGTAATATTAAATTTTCCTTACAAACGTTAATTAAAAAAAACTAATTGTTAACGAACTAGTTTAATTGTCAACCAAAGATATGAATTTTCTACTAAAATTATAAATCATCTTCCAAGGAGCATAACTTTCTACGTAAAAAGATGAACCTAAAGAAATCTAATGGTTGATATTTCAACAACAGAGATTCTAATTTTAGGTTAAAAAAATGTCACATTTAACCAGAGAAGATACATATTTCATCAAATACTTGAATCCTAAACTAAATCAGATTAATTTTCAACCCAAAAATTACATAATCATCCAAAAAAATGAATTTCTTACTAAAAAAAACTAAATCTCAACAAAATACGTCAATTTTTAACCACATACATGGATTTAAAGAAAATAAGATTCACTTTGTAAAAAAAAAATTACCAATAAATTAAACACATTTTGAACCAAATAGATGAGTTTTTAAACTGAAAAGATAAATTTATAATAAAAAATGGAATAATTCAATTTTCTTTCAAGAAAAATTAGTTTTCAATAAACAAATGAATTTTTTACACACATGTTCAGTTTTTAACCAAGAACCTACATTTTCAAACAAGAAGACAAAATTTATTCTAACTAAAAAATATAAATTTTCAACAAAGTATTTGAATCCGAAACTGAAACAGGCTAATTTTTAACCAAAAGTCAAGTAGTTAAATTTTCAGTTAAAAACAAACGTATTTAAAACAAATAGTTAAATTTTTAAGCACAAAAATGACTTTTTAACTAAAATTATTAAATTTTTACTGAAGAAAACGAATTTTTTAAAAAGTACCTCTAATTTAGACAAAAAAGTTGGATTTTTACCGAAAATTATTTCATAAAAAAAATATGAACTTTTTACAAAAATAAATCAATAAGAAAGAAATTTTTTGTGAATTTCTTATATTTTTGATAAAAAAAAAGATGAATTTTATACAAAATTGTTAAATTTCCAACAAATCAATAACATTTAGAACCAAAAAATGAATTTTGAACCAGAAAATTAATAATAGTTCGCATTTAAGTGAAAAAACTAATGTGAAATCTTCGGTGAATAAATAGGAATATTGATCATTTATAAACCTGAGAATAATGTGAAAATAGAAATTGAAGTTCATTTTAAATACTTTAAAAAAATTAGCTCAAGAAACAGGACATTTTCCTACGAAAATATAGTCAATTTTTCATTGCCCACTTTTTGATTTCGAAGCACAAATTTTTCGAACTACAGAAAGTGTTTCGGACCTAGCGAACATTTTAGGCCCTGAACAATGATAAAATTATAAGTTTGTGAAACTAGATATTTTTTTTTATCAACATATTTTATTTTATTTAAAGCCCCACACCAATGGCTTCAATTTATTAGAAAGGAAATGAGAAAAATATGATAAACCTACTGTCCACAAATAAATGACGAATTTCTGTATTTAATTTTGGACGTAATGGTCGATAATTTTATGATAAATGAACCTATTGGGGTAGGTAAGATTTCAATAGTTGAGACATTAATAGCCATTTATTTAGAGATTGTCAAAACAAGTAGATTAGATATAATCTAAATTGAAGATCAAAGCTTCTATTTACGCAAGACTGATCACATATGAGGGTGGTCCCAAAAATCGATTTTGGAATATTTGTTATGCAGCTACTATAAAATTGTTAATGGACCCGAAAAAATAATTCTCTGAAGATTTGCGCAAAATCGGTTAATAAAAAAGTGTCCCTTATAGGCCTTGAAGATTCCTATTTAATCAACATTGGGAATATTATTACTTTTGAAAATGTACAAATAATATGTGAAAATCTATAATATGGGTTAAATATAACGTTTATTTCTTTTGAAAATACTTCAACGAATGAGAATCGATAATAAATTTTAGTTTTTACAAGCATAATACTCTTTATTTCACCCTTGAAACCATGCCCTAGTTAAAGAAATAATTTTTGCAACATATTGAAGTTTATTCATTAAAAAATGTTGTACTCCTTTTGCCACAGATCACTACCAATCGATATAACCAGTATTAGAATTAATCCGAATAACTAATATGTTCTAAATAAAATTGCAAATTTCACTTTTCTAAATTCTTAATTTGATTGAGGTAATTAGATCACCACTATTTGCCTACTTTTCACTTGGAGTGAGGTAATAATTAATTCAATTCATCAAAATAATTATGTAAACGAATTACTATTGCTTATAACTATGTTCTTTTTTATTAATGCTAAATGGTGGCGGTTTCTCCTGACTTTTGAAACTTTTTATTAAACATTCTTATTTATCCTCATAACTATCTTATCTTAGAGTTGTGCTATAAAGTTGCTTCTTTTTTGAAATCTTTAATTTTGCTTTGTCACTTTCGTTATGAACAAATATTATGCGACACTAAACAAAAATAATTTTTTAAAATTATATTTCGTTTAAAAAAATAATTTAAACAAAAAAGCTATTTTACACAGGAACCAAAACAAAGAATGGAATAATTAGCAGTAGGTGGGAGGACAAGCTCTATGAATGAAAAAAACTGCAACTTTCGAGCACTTAATTTATAGAAGATAGCTATACACAATAATAAATTGTTAAAACAAATGTTTTGCTAACTTTAATTATTACTTGACGAACTGAAAATTGGACAAAAGTTAAACATTTCAGAAAAAACCGCAAATATCTAGCATTATTATAGATGAAGACAGTTGTAATGAATAATAATTTATTAAAACAATTATTTTCAATAATTACAAATAATTATTGCGGCACGCCAAGTAGAATATAGACAAATCGTTCAGAATCTCAGAAAAAAGCAACTTTCTATCATTATGCAAAAAGAATATTATTAGCAATAATAATAACCTGTTGAAACAATTATTGTTGTTAACTTTAATAATAGTTACTTCACTCAAATTGAAAAGTGGATAAAGGTCAAGGTTTTAAAAAAATCACAATTATCTTGTACTAAAATAGAAGAAGATAGCTATAAATAATAATTATTTAATCAAACAATTATTTTAGCTATATTAATTTAAATATTAAATCACTCCAAGTGAAAAGTGGACAAAAGGTTAAAAATGAAGAAAAAAGAAACACAGTTTCCAGTATTAGTCAAAGAGAATAATAATAATAATAATAATAATAATAATAATAATGTATTGCGTAAATAATCATGTTTGTTAAAATCAATTAAGTGTTACCTAACTATAATTCAGAATTTGGCAGAAAGTGGAAATTTTTTTTTAACAGCGACTTTCTATCTGTATTCTAAGAGAAAATTGCTAAAACCGATAATAAAGTATTTAAAACATTTTTGCAAATATCATTTCATCAGTATAATATACTATTTTATGTATTCAAAACAATTTATATCTAATTGATTAATTTATTTTATTTAATTAGCGCCAAAAACAAGTTAAACCCATTATTTCACTTATGGGGGTTTTTCGTGACTCCATAAAACAGATTTTATGGGATGGAGGGGGGATTTCATAAAGTACAATTTCAATCGTGATTCGATTCAGCTAATGTTGACTATTCTGAATAAAATTGATAAAAAAGTCTTCTTTTTATGAGAAATACGTGTTAAACTTCATAGGGCTTGCGCCATCACTAAATATGATTTTTTTCAGAAAAAAGATGGATTTATTGTTGTGTGGATCGTACAAATTTCTTGACGATATGCATTTAAAATTTTTAAAAAATTTAATATATTTTTGGACGACCCTAAAAATGACTAAGAAAGTAACACTAAATATTTCTAATTGAGGAAGAAAGCAAACATATCTCGTTTACATTCCTAAAAAAAAATTCGGAGCCAAATTCCTGTGAGAATCTCACCAGTAATCGTTGCTTGGAGCACTAACAAGTTTTTCGGAACCTTTACAACACTCTGGTCTATAATCGCACGACTCATGTGAAAACACCCTCCCTTCAGCAAATAAATGGTAATTCTTTCCTCTCGTGAACAAAACTTCGAACCTAATTTTTTGCTCGAAAGTCTTATTTTTATTAACCAATTGAGGTATGAAAATGATAAGAAGTCAATTTTTCTACGAATAACGAGCCACTGAACTCGAAAAGTACACATAATTCGAAAAATTAACCAAACAAAGGAATAAGTTACAGCTACTGCTTAAAAGGCAAAAATTAGTACAAACATAATCTTTCATTCTCAGAAACATAATTTTAATATATTAAGTCTGGTCTGTTGATGACTCTCTTCAAATAAAAATATAATTGATAATTAAAAATTGTATTAATTATATTAAAAAATTGTTTATTTTGAACCTTTAATATGTGATGCTAAGCCATTCTTAAAAATTAGATTTGAAAGAAGAAGCTAGTTATAAATATCATCAAACATTTATAATCGTAAAATTTGCCACACAATAAAATTCGTAAATATTCTTATTTCAAATTATTTTTGCCTAAATATCTCTCGTTAAAAAAGTAAAAACTGATTATTATATTACGTTAAAAAAGAAATGTTTAAATCTTAAATTTGAATGGTAATGAACTTTTACAAGTTTCTTCTTATATTTCTTTGCTAGAAAATTAACATGATTTTTTTGTTATCCCAACAAAATATTGGTTAAAGAAAAAAACGTATGTTGAACTATCAAAAACTTAGTCAAACAAAGACTCCATTTTTTCCAGTAAACAAAAGTTGAGTAAAAATAATAATATTATCGTTGCTTTTATACATGTATTAATCACTTCGAATGGCTCAATTTAAGTTTTGAGGCCTGGAACTTGATGTTTTTTTCGTTCAAAAAATCCAACTTCGAAATATTTATACTTGAATTTCTTAATTTTTAAATATCCCAATTAAACATTTTGCAATTTCGTAGTTTTAAATTTAAGTATTATTACTGAAAAGAAAATTTATCCACAAAATATTTAAAAATTGAAAATTTTCATATTGAAAGCTTTAATAGTCAGATTTTAATTGAAAATTTTAGATCTGAATATTAGAAATTTTATGTTTTCAATTTTAAACGTAGAAAATTGTCTGATTTTTCAATTTCATCGAAATTTTAAGATGACAAAATAAAAAAATTTGACAGTTAGCCAATCTTGAGTTTCCAGTAATTTTAATCAAACATTTTTCAAATAAATGCCTTCATAATAAAATGAAAACAATGCAAAAATAAGACAATAGTTTAAAATTCGAGCCTTCGAAATAAAAAAAAATAGGACTAGGCATTAAAAATTAAATTATTCATTATTTAAAAATATTCCCAAATATTGAGCATTTCTAACTCAACTTGAAACAGTAATCTCACGTTGAAAGGCTTGAAATTGTGCAATTCCAAAAATTGTAATCATAGCGATCTTTTTTGTATAATTTTTATTTTTGATGTGATATGTTAAAACTTTCCGACTTTCAGTTAGAGATAAAAAAATGAGTTATCTAAAATGCAAAATAATTTAATTGGAAAATTTCAAGAGTAAATAAAAAATTTTTAATTAATAATTAAATTTTATCGGTTAACTTTCGAAAAGTGTAATTAACCATTTTAAGATATTTAATTGGTATAGGATTTAAATTTACTTCAAATAAATAAATTTTTAAAGGGTTTGTGTACAGAAAAGGTTTAATAACAAAACTCTTATTAGCTAATTATTTTTTCAGTTTGAAATGTAACCTGAACTCGATTAATTTTTAATGTTCGTTGTGGAAATTTTTCATTTTAAATGTTATCTATTTAAAGTTCCTTTTTATGTCAAACTTTTTTCAGAATAATTTAATTATAAAGGTTAATAATTGAAATTTTTAAAATATTTAATGCGAGAAAGGGTGACGTATTTATTTCTTGATGTTCTAATTTGTGTGATAAATTCTAATATTAAAATTTTTGATGTGAATATAATTTTAATTTCTAAAATTTTAGAATTTTAGAAGCTTTGAATTATAAATGAAAGAACTTTAACTCCTTTCTAATGAAATTGTCCAATTTTCAAAATTTTATTCTGAAATATTTCAATTTTGAGAGCTTCTGATAAAAAATTTTTATTTCATAAAATCTAAATTTCAAAATAATCAGTTTAAAATGTTCATTTTTAGAGACGATACAATTTAAATTCCTTTTCAATCCATTCGAAACATTGTCGTTTTTTAAAATTTTACTTATTCAACATTATTTGAGCTGTAACATTTTCAATTAAATGTTGTTTAAATATTCTTTTAAACCTAATATAAACAATTGTGTTCAATAAAAAATTTTAAAAGTAAATATACTGCTGGTAATTAAAATAATTAATTTTAAATACAACAGTTAACCTTTATTAACCTTGAAATATAAAATCAGAGTTAAGTATTAATGATAATTATTTAATAACAAAGTACTTTGGAAACACTTTATATACAATTAAATTAAAATAAAATATTATTTTCTCATTCATCAAGAAGAAATTTACATTTGCATTCTTTTATAGCCCAATTGATCTGTTATCATGTGAGGAATTTTGTAAACAAATTTATTAATGTCCAATTGTAAGAACATTTACGGATATTTTTATACATTTTTAAATTTCAAAGCTTTAATATTTGAAATCATAACAAATCTTTACTTCATAAATCAGAATAACATTATGATAAATGGAAAATATTCGACGCAATAGAAATTAATTTGAGAAAAGTGTGGCAAGAGTCTTCAATGAAGGATTACGTTGGTCCTGTCTCAAAGTTCAGGTGACAAGTATTAAAGGAAAGGAAATACTGGTAAGTGTTCAGAGGTTAATGCGAAGTCAATAATCGAATTGAAGGTCATAGGCCAAGCGTCAAAGTTTAACATTTAAGGTCAATAATCAAAGCATTGGAGTCATACGCCTGAGGTCTAAGTGGAAGTGTCAAAGGTTAAAGGTCTTATTGACTCACGTAAATAGGAAAGAAGAAAAAATGAAAAATACAAGAACTTCTCCTTAGATTATAAAATTTTCTTTCAGCATTTTTGATCTTCATTAAGTTAAAATGTAATCTACCAAAGAAAATCAAAAAAGTTACTCACTAAACAAAATTGTAACAAAAATATTATTGTAAACCGTTCTCTATTTTACACCATAGTGTCGTTCATCTCTTGGTATCTTGGCCAAAGAGTTGTTTTTAAACCACCCATTTTCTCTCAGATAGTGCAAGCGTTAATTTTTTTTTTTAATTTTAATTTTTTGCCTTTATGTACTTTACATGACTTAGATTTTTTTGACCTTTATGGCATACAACACAATTCCACTAGAATGTATTTTATCAGAGAATATTCCATTCTGCAGATACATGCAAGCACCGACTTTATGATAAATATTCTTTGATAAAAAATATTCCTTGCAAATTTAGTTGAAAAAACGCGAAAAAAAAGTTCATAAAAAGTTGGTTTAACCGACACCTCGTATTCAAGAGAAGTGCTTTAATTAATTAAGCTATCACAACACGCAAGTGAAAATTTTGGAAGTTGAATGTTAGTCAACCAGGGTTAAAGCACCTCTAATAAATTGAGAACTTCTTGGTTTAAATCCTGATTGTAGTGCACTTTTTTATCAACCTTTATCTAGACTAAAAAAATAATTAGCTTATAAAAAAGAATATTTATCATGAAGTCGATACTACAGAACAGATTCTCTTCTGATCAAATATATTCTTCTAGAATCGCGTTCTAAGCCGCCAAGCGGGATAAAATACTTTTATGGTTCAAAATAACGTACAGCCCGAGTAAAAATGCTTACACTTGAGTTCGCCTTGAATTTCCCCCAATCAAGACATGTTGAATTCGAAAAGTTCGACTTGATATTGTCTTAGTTTTAACACGGAGCCAGACTTCAATTTATGTCTTGGAGACAAGTTTTTAAGACTTGAAGACCTAAATTTATCACTTGAGTCGAATTTTTATGACTCGAAGACGAGCGGCTTATAATTTCGAGTTTATACCTGTCCTAACAAAAAAGGCCATTCTGACTGTCATAAAAGCTAATCTTTGTTAATGATTAAACAATCCTGTAGATTTTTACATAATTTATATCTATAATCAATCAACTTATTTACGGGTTTTCATTTTTATTATACTCGTTTAATGATGATACCGAAAATGTTGTTTGTTTTTACGTATTTCTAACGGCTCAGGAGATCCTTCTAGAAAGTTACAATTTTTATATTTTTGAAGAAAGTTTTTAATGGTTATACTCGTTCAGACCCACACATTCTGAATTTTTTAATTAAAAATAACTAATTTCAAATTTTTCATCTATCAATTTTAATCTTATTTATGGCTCGAAAAAGGTTCGACCATTTCAGCCAAAACAGGGCTCGACTTGAGGCAAGTAAACGCCGTTTTAACTGTCGTGGCCATAAAAGTAAGACGAAGGCCTATGTCTCGACCCAGTTTTGAGGCGCAGTCAGACATCGATGACTTGGAGACAAACTCAAGACATAACCAAGTCGAACTCATGTCGAAGAATTTTTACTTCGGAGCCAACAAATATTGACCGATTTCGACAAACAAAAATTTGAAAAAACTGATTAGATTTCTAAGAGATTTGTGGATCTTGATTTTCAAAATATACTTTCAATTTTTTCGAGTAATAAATGTGACGAAAAAAATGATAATTTTTTCTATTTGGCGTTCCAGGTGCACGTAAATAACATGAAAATAGCTGAAATCGCCTATGTTTCATAGAGTAAACCTAGTTAAAGATATTTCAGTATTATATAATAATCAAACAATTTTAATAAACAATTTATTTGTGGACAGAATGTATTTATGATTTTCCATAATTGTACGTTTTTTAAGTTATGTTGCAAGAAAATTTAATAAAAACAATACAATGATGAAAAAATTTCTTCTTGAGATTATTATTGTTGATATTATAATCAAATGCATTAATCAGCCATTTTTCGACAGAAAAATTGTTTTTTTTTCGATACTATTTTTTAAATTAAGCACTTTATGATAATTTTAGTAATATTCAATAATTTGTTGATTAATCTTGTGATTTTTTCAAATAAATTTGATAAACAAATGCATTATTTGGACATTTGTCATAAGAAATTTTTTTTTTTTAATACCAGTCTCAACAGTCATACTTAGTTGATAAATTCTATGATGTTCTAAACAAATTTAACAAACATTTGCATTATGTGAGCATTAGTCGACGAAAAAGTTTTTTTTTTTAAATCTCAGTCCTTTCAGTTTAAGTTTCTCATCACAACTTACAACACACAACACTTACATCGAAATTCCGTGGATATATACCCCAATTCCCAAATAATCCCATTTGTTTATTAAAATTGTTTAAGAAATTAATATTTATTGTCTATTTATGAATGCTGCTGAAATTTTCATGAAGTTTCCAACTGAAAGGACTGGCATTGAGAAAAAGAATTATTTTTTACCGACAAATGCCCGAATAATGCATTTATTAATTAAATTTGTTTGAAAAAGTCGCAAGGTTAATCAAAAAATTATGAAGCTTGCTAAAATAAGCATTAATTTCCTAATTAGAAAATAATGAAATGAAAAAGAACAATTTTACTGTCGAAAAATGCCTCATTCATGCATTTGTTTATAATTTTCAAGAAGAAAGTTCTTCATAATTTTATTTTTTTATCAAAATTTCGTGCAATACAACTTTAAAAAACATAAAATTATGGAAAATCTCAAAAAAAATTTCAATCAATAATTTTTTTATAAATTTTTGTTTGTTCAGTATATAATATTGGAATATCTTTAACTAATGTTCTTCTATGAAGCTTAAACGATTTTAACCATTTTTATGTTATTTAAATCTGCTCGACAACTCTCTTAGAAATCTAGGAGGTTTTTTTTTCAGATTTTGTATTTTTGAATCGATCAATATTTGTGGGCTATACGTTATTTTGAACGAAAAAAGTAATTTCTTTTTCACTGTGCGCAGTAATGGCGAAAGACAGCAGAAGTTAATGTTATGTTGTTACCTAGCTCTGAGAACCCGGATGCTTCTATCAGACACCTCCTGTGTTCCAGCCCAACCTTGTCAGGACGAGGTATGTATAAGCTTATAAAATAAAGGTTTTCACGGCGTGTGCTAAATTTCCCTAGGGTTAGCTCCGGTGTATTATGAGTCCTGAAGGGAGTCAGTCTTGTGCCGTCACCGCTTTTAGTTTTGCCGCTGCTTCGGGTGATAACATCCCCTTCCAAGTGTATCTGACACTCCTGTATGACTACAGTAAATATCAGCAGCAACTTCTAAGTGGCGCGAAACTCGAGGTCCTCTTCAAGGAAAAGTGCCTGGGTTATCGGTAAACTTAAAATCACAGACGCTAGACTTGCGTTCGTGCTTACAGGTATTCGCAACTGGTACAGCATTAAAGGATAATATTTTCCCTCGAAACTGGATGAAACTCGAAGCTAGAGGAAACTCGAAGCTTTTTCGCATGAGAAAGAAGAAATATTATTTTTCTTTTAGGACATGATTAATTGTTAACATTCTTCTATATGTCAGCGTGAAACTCTTTTTATTTGGATCTAAAAGAATTTTATTTACAAAAGTTTATTCCTTTTAAAAATTATTGGTATCAAAATTAATTACTAGTATGGTTCAAAAAAACAATATCTAAAGACACATCAGTGCACGTGTTCCAAACTAGAACCAAAGAAAGATTTATGTGTACCTTTTATAAAAGTGACACAAGCTTTATCCTTCAAATCTCAGTCAAATATGTTTGCACATAAATAACAAGGGTGGTCGCAAAACTTTGCTTTCAAAATTTCCTGACTTTTCCCTAAACAATTTTTCATTTTCGCTTAACATTTATATTCAAAGAATAGAATTTAAATTTTATAATATTTTTACCATAGAATATTTTTAATGTAATAAAAAAGTTTTTCATTAAAATTTGAAAATTTCCAATTTATTTATTTGTTTATTTAAAGCAAAACAAGTAAATTTTCTACCAACAAAGATGAATTTTCAACAACAAATTTTAATTTTCGACTAGCAATATGACTTATTAGCAAAATAGTTCAATTCTCCATAGAATATTGAAATTAAATTTTCAAAAAAAGGGCTAAAATTGTATTAAAAACGGTTGCATTTTAAATTAAATAACTAAATTACTTAGAAGAAAACTGAATTTCTGAAACAAAAAGAAGGATTTGATAAAAATTAAAATTTAACACGACAGTCGAATTTTGTAACAAAAAAGATGAAACTTGAAATTTTGAGGCAAAAGTTGAGTAGAATTTCAAAGCTAAGAAATCGAATGTTTGAAAAAAATCGATCACTTTTATGCGCGAAAGCATGCGTTAAAAAAGTTCATTTTTAATCCAGACAGATGAATTTGCAACCAGAAAGATAAATTTTTAAAACCAAAAATTTGCACTCATTACCTAATACATAGTTGTAGTTTAAAGATAAAAAGACAAGTTTTAACAAAGTAGTTGAAACGTCAACTAAATATTTACATTTTTCAATTACAAAGAAGTCTGAAGTTCAACCAAAGGCAGTTGCATTTTCAACTAAAAAGTTATATTTTTGAGCAAAACGAACCAATTTTCAAGTAAAGAGTGAAATTTTCAACAAATATATGAATTCTCAACACAACATAAAATGGTTCAATTTTCCAACAAAATGAATAAATTTTCAAGAAATTAATTAAATTTTTCACAAAATCCTTGAATTTTTAACCAATTAGTAGAATTTCAACTTACGAAGATGAATTTGCAACAAAAATGTAATAGTTGATATTTCAACCAAACAATATTTTCAAAAAATATATAAATTCTCAAACAGATAGTTAAGTTTGAGAAGAAATAAAAAGAAATTTCGACTAGAAAGATTATTTTCCTACCAAAGAAGATAAGTTTTCAAATAGTAAATGTCAATTTTCGACAAAAAAAAGATTTGTTTACAAAATAGTGAAACTTTGATCTAAAGAGATGAATTTTCAACTACAATAATGAATGGAATACTAGAGTGATTAAATTTTTAGTTAAAAAAATTATTCTTTAATCAAGTAGTTAAGTTTCTAACTGAAAAAGGCGAATTTACAACGAAATAATAAAGTTTTAAACTAAAAATGTATTTCTTAGGAAAAATAATTTGAAATCAAGAACTATAAATAGAATAAAAGTCGAATAAATTACTAGCAAGAATATTATATCTGGCTGGCTGCGAAAATTCATTTTCAAAATTCTCTAACTTTTTCATAAGCATTTTATCATTTTCCTTGATCATTGGTTTCCTAAGAAGAGAAGTTTATTTTTGTAACATTTTTAACATGAAATCTGTTATAAACGCAATAAAACTGTTTCAAAATAAAATTGAATAAATTTAATCTTACTATACTTGACAGTTATTTAAAGTGCTTCCTATAGGAATTTCCTTGCTTTTGCAAGATTTAAAAAAAAATCCTTGTATTTTCCTTGACTTCCAGGTTTTTCCTGACCTACTGCAAACCGCATAACTTATGAGTAACTTCATAATAAAATGTTTTTGTTCTCACATATTTTTATAACTCTTTAATTTTACAACATTCCTACACAAAGAAAATTGATTGGGAAAGGTTTCCGTAAAATTTGCGTTATGCTGAAATATAGAGGAATTTGGGAAAACTTTTCCATCAGGATTAAAATTCAACACTCTAACCACTGCGCTAGATAACCTGATGACTACTTTTTTCCCTACTATTTGATTTCAAACCAGTCATCTCTTTTTACGCTCAACAAACATGAAAAATAGTTTTAAACTCGAATAAAGTAATGTTAAACTCTTTCAAAATGCCTCTATTATTTCCCAACTTTACGAAAATCTGTAAAATCTTATCCCAGTCAATTTTTTCTGTGTAGTTTCATGTTTTCTACAATTTACATCCAACCTTGGCTCCTTTTTGTCTTCAAGTAGGGCACTTTGGACGCAAGCGAACATGACAGGGATTTGACGATCCATCTCGCCCTTGATAGACTCATTACAGAGCGACAGGGCGTCGAATGAAATGGTATCAAAATCGTCGCACCAGAGTATGTTCCAGGTAGTTTGGCGTAAACGGTGCGATTGCCTCGAAGCTTTACTACGAAATTCTGATCTGAACCGGAAATTGTATTGGGTATCCTCACATGTAACCAATCGTAAGAACGAGCTTTATCGTAAATTCGAGTGATCGTTTTTTATGTGCCAAATGCCTCCGTGCATTCATCTCATATCCTTAGCGTATTTATGTGATATTTGACAGCAACCTATCCAAACGACAAGGTTCCATCTCGAACAAACCAATTGAAAAGGTGCAAACTCTTGGAGACCAAATGAAAAGCAGCTCCAGATTTAAAGGCGCTGATGTCCTCAATACAATTTGCATAGGATTTTGAAGCTTCGAGATTTCACTATGCGAGTTAGCACCTTTCCATTTTGTCTCCGCGAGTTCGTACCATTTCACTTAGTTTCTTTAAGATGAAACTATGTCACTTGGACTCGTCGATGTGTGCAGACATAACTGTGCCACACATACGTTCAATCCTCCGGTTGTTGAACGTGGATGAAAGAAGTCCCTCGTTGAATCCAAGCTTGTGGGATGAGGCAAGAAACCGGAAATAAGTGTTATGGGTTACATGTACCCTCGACCACTACGTGTGGAAATAACCTAGGCTGGTAGCCAGGTAAGCCGATAATCCGCGGGTCAGACAGCGTCGAGAAGCCGTACAACTTTGCTTAGCCCCGGTTGGATGTCCCTTGGTGGCCGATGCAACCAAAGCGATCTTCGTTTCACTCCAGGTTCTCGCTTAGCCTCGCTGAAATCACTTATTATCCAAGTTTCCCGAGTCTCGGAAGATTCCCTCAGAAGTACGCTGGAAGGGTGTCAAAGCTTTTAATGAAACCTACCACCCAAACCGGCTTTGTAAACTTAAATTGGCTTAAGCTCGCTGATTCCTTGCGTCATTTTTAACGCTTTCTGAGTAGGTATTATTCGTTTGAGATGCGATGCAATAATAATACAAAATCAGATTTCTTTCAATCCGTAGATCTATGGCCCAATAGATAAAACAACGAAGAAAATTTATTTAAGAAGTTATTAACTCACAGTGAATCTATAAGTATTGTTTTTGCTGCAGCGGTATTCAATTGATTCGAAAACCTATATCAATATAAAGCAGTGAAATACTCTTACATTATTGAATCATTCTGTTACACAAAATTGATACCTTAAAATTGAGTGTATTTTTTATAGGAAAAGACCATTAAAAACTATGAAAAAAGCTTTATGATCTAAGAGATAGGGAGGCGAGGGTAAGACAGAGGGACAAACATTTATTGCTCTATAAAAAGTTAATGGAACGTTAAATTGGTCGGTTTTCTCTTTATTTCGCATCGTACATTATTGTATATTACATTTCCACAAGTATTAATTATCCTTATAGAGCAATAAATAATTTATTTATTTATTTCTAAAAAGCTGAATTATATCAGTCTTGCCTTACATGATGTCTTGACCGTTTCGACCCATTGTAGTTACAGAGAATTCAGAGATACAATAACAGTTATAAAACTAATTTTATAATTGTTGTAGGATCATTATAAAAAAAAATTATCGACCCATCCAGAAAAATACAAAAAAGAGTAGTCCAAATTTTGTGTTAATTCTTCAATAGATAAAAAGACTTATCACATTTTACTGTTCAAAAATAATCTACGACCACTGTTTTATTGTCTTATAAAACTAAATAAAGAAAATCAAACCTTGAGACAATTTTGTAAGGATTCAAAACATGTCCTTGAATTTTTAACAATTTTCATAAGAAAGGCTTACTTTTAAATCATTTAATCAACCTACATAAGAAGTCACAGAAACACGAGAGCCTGCATGAAAAAATGCATGGACATAAAAGAAGCTAGAGAAGTATGCCAGGACAGGAAAGTATGGCGGAAAATA
>NC_046665.1:62522416-62527099 GCF_010883055.1 Belonocnema kinseyi
AATCTCTATCCCATCCACACACTACTCCTTTCCCCTGCCGAGTGAGTCACGCCTACCCCGAAAGGGAAATGGCTTAATGGTGTAATAATAATAATAATAAACCAAAGTTCGGAATACCTACGTGCGCACTAGGGTGGCTCAAAAACGCTTTTTTTTAGAGAGAAACGTTTCCCCCAATATCATTCCAAATCCGGGAAAAGAAATTCCCTGATTTTTTCTTTTTTCATTTTGACAGGTGCCGGTTTCGACATGAAGTTTCCCATGTAAAATACATGGGGAAAAATCACTTTTTTGAGATTTTGGAATAATTTTTTACAGTTTGAAAAAATGTGATGGGAAAGTATGGGGGCCTGTTGAGAAATATCCAACAAAGAATTTCATGCATCAAACATATGGGTCTGACAACCCTAACACACCCCCAAGAGTAGAATACTTATCAGTAATAATTAATTACTGGATAATAATTAATTTAATAATAATTAATTTATCAGTAATATTTAGGTAATAATTTTTATTTTAAAAAATTTAATCGAACTATGTTGGTAATTATTCCACTCAAGAAATATTAATAATTTTTAATAAAATAATTATTAAAACAAATTCCATTTGTTTAAACAATTCAAAATAATTGAACTAATGTTATCAATTTTACATGGAAAACTTCAAGTCAAAACCGGCACCTGTTAAAATAAAAAAAATTAGGGAATTTCTTTTTTCGGATTTGGAATAAAATTGGGGGGGGGGGGGTCGTTGATAGACAAAGCTTAAAATCAAGTTATTCAAAATACAAGTTTAGATGAGTTAAGTGAAAAAGGTATTTTCTTACTATTCAATTTAGAAGAATCTATCAGAAAAAGAATTTATTTCTTGAATTAAACAATTATACACGAAACATGTTTTATAGAAACTGTTTGGTATAAGAAACCAACATCTACAGGTTTTACTGTAAATTTGTTATTTAACGACCGCTTGAAACACCAAAAGAAGCAGTTTTTTCCTTTAGTGAATAGAGCTATGAAACTCCTTGAACCATCATTTCACAATAAAAATATTTCTTATACCGTTATAGTCGTTACTCGTCGTTATAATATAATGCTACTATAATATTATAGAGAAATTTACCTTATTATTATCTTCTTATTTTATTATTATTATTTATTATTATTATTATGTCCTAGTTGCTGATACTTTAAGCTTTAGACCTTGTATACAAATGTTAAATGGATATCGAATATGATTATTATAAACAAATTACATTCATAAAATATCAGCATCACAGTAAACCTCAAAAACAAATTTTATCTTTCAAAAAGATTAAAATGTTGCATCACGTTTATCTAACGAAACATAAAATATATCTGAAAAAGATCAAATTTTTCTGAAAAAAAGATCAAGTTTATCTGACGTCAATATTTTTGACATAAGTTATATGTCAGACGGCTGCGTCTATTTTCACGGAAAAATGTCCTTTCCTTTTGTTAAACAAATCTTTAGTTTTCTATCGACCCTGATGTAGACTTCAAAAAACTGTAAACAAACACTTTTTGGTATAAACTAACCAAAGTGCAGACTGTGTATTTAGTAAGTGTAGGCGAGTGATTTTTGGGTATAAAATTAGTGAAATAAAGTAAAAATATTAAAAATTGAATACCGCGAGGATTTTTAAATTTATAAAGAACATTTTTTCTGCGAAAATAGACGCAGCCGTCTGACATATAACCTATGTCAAAAAAATATTGACGTCAGATAAACTTTATATTTTTTTCAGATAAATTTTATCTTTTTTTCAGGTAAATTTTATCTTTCGTTAGATAAACGTGATGTAACGTTTTCATCTTTTTGAAAGATAAAATTTATTCCTAGGATTTACTGTGATTGTGAAAATTTAGCTTGCAAAGTATATTTATAAGTTGAAATTGCTTGATGTTACCATCGCAATCATATTTAATCATGAAAATTAGTTGACTCGTATAATTTGTTTTTTTTTATAAACAAATTATATAAACAAATGCATATTTTAGACAATTATTAGCTAAAGTAACGGTTTTTCTTGCTTAGTATATTTGCATTAGATTAATGGTCATAATTAGTTATGAAGATTGGTCATGCGATATTATTTCATTATTTTATAAATAAATACGTAGTTAGGTCAATTATAGAGAAAAAGTAATCGTGATCTGAAGACGCGATATATGCTTTCCTATGGATTTTGACTCGCTGAATCTGAATCTTTTGTCAGAATTTGCCCTACCACTCACCTAACCTAACCTAACCTGGCCTTATATAACCCTTATCTTCCATCACAGATTCGACTATTCCGTCAGAAAGTACATTTTAACACGATAAGCAATGCCTTTACAAAGAATTAATATGAACTTTCATGTATTATAGTCTATATTTTACGATATAGTGAAAATCAATCAGACTGAAGACATTTATTCAATCTGTTTTGCGCGAAGTCAACTTAGATTCAATCAGAACAAGAAAAAAACATAATTTGTAAACTTCAGGTAATGAATTGCAACGCTAAGAATATGGACAGCTTAGAATGGAAATATTGTAAGCACTTGTCCTTATTGTGATCGCTGAAGAAGCAACTTAAGAAATGGAAGATCTCCTCGAAGTAACAATATGAAAAAGTTTGAGACATAAGTTACCAAGTAAGCTTAACAAATAATGAGCGTGAAATACAATTTTGAATGTTAATTTGAATTTCCAGACATTGCTAAGAATGATTTCTGTGTTAACATTTACCTTTTTGGCGGAATAGTAGAATCTGCGATGTAATATGAAAGTTAGGTTAGCTGAGTTGAAGTTAGGTCACGTCAATTGTAAGAATGAGACTCCGCTAATATAGGCTTTCCAACAAAATCAGCCTTCAGGGCAGTATATCACAAGTTTATATCATTTAATTGATTTTTTTTCGGTTAGTGTTCAAGAACAACGTGTGGGCTTAATTCTGACAGCTAATTCGCATTCAGTGCATCGAAAAACATAAGAATTGATATGCCTCATCTCCGGAACAGGAAATACTAATTTTTTCGAGTTTTTTAAGGTTAGAGCGAAACGCTGACGTGTAGGGCAAATTCTGACATCGGATTCGGATTCAGGGCGTCAAAATTCATAGGAAAACACATGTTGCGTCACCAGAGCACGACACTTTTTTTATTTGGCTGTGTATTATTTATTTTATAAGCAAACTGAATAAACTAATTCATATCTTGACCATTTATAGAGAGAAAGTAACTGTTTTTTTCTCGCATCATATTTTAATTAAATAGTGATGAGTTTAATTGATGCAGACTTATTATTTGATGTTATTTGTTTATTTTACAAACGAAAGTTATGAAAAAATGCATAGTTTGGCAATTTTTGGACAAAAAGTAACTATTTTAAATTCTTATCGCATTCAAATTATATAAGTTGTGTCACTTAGTTATAAGTAATTGTTCGATATTATTTGTTTATTTTATCAATAAATTTCATAAACAAACGCATAATTTCTCCATTTATCAACAGAAAGTAATCATTCTTCTTGTTGATCGACTTCAAATTTTATAAGGGATAATGTTTGGTGGTGTCGACTTCTCTTTCAATCTTTTTCTTTACTTTATAAGCAAATTTTATATATAAATGCATAGTTGGAAAATTTATAGACGTAAAATAAACGTTTTTCTTTCTTATCATATTAAAATTCTATTAGTAGTGGTTTTTATTGACGCGGATTTTTCATTTGGTATTATCTGTTTAGTTTATAGACAAATGCACTTATTAGCCATTCATAGACAGAAAGTAATCTTTTGTTATTATTGAATTCAAATAATTTTACTGGAAATGTTTTGTGATGTTCTAGAATAATTATTAGATTCCAAGTTATCGATAAATGGCCAAACTATGCACTCATTCCTAAAATAAACAAATAATATCGAATGAGAGGTCCTCGCCACTAAAAATCATCAATTATTTCATTTAAAGATGATCAGAGAGAAAAACAATTACTTTCTGTCTATAAATAGACAAAATATGAATTTTTAAAATAAAAGTTGTTGATTAAATAAATAAATAATATCGAATGACAATTATTCAAATGTAAACAACACCACTTATATAATTTGAAGGTGTTGTGAATGCGAAACAATTACTTTCTGCCCTTTAATTGCCGAACTATGCGCTTGTTTATCAAATTTGTTTATAAAATAAGCAAGTAATATCGAATGACAAGTCTGCACCAATAAAACTTACCATTTATATAATATAAAGATCATTCTAAATAAGAAGAGTTACCGTCTGTCTGTAAATGAACAACTATGTATTTGTTTATAAAATTAAACAATAATATTGAATGACCAATCGTTATCACTATTTTTTATGACTTTTTTTATTACACCATTAAGCCATTTCCCTTTCGGGGTAGGCGTGACTCACTCGGCAGGGGAAAGGAGTAGTGTGTGGATGGGATAGAGATTTTTCAGATTGATCCAGAATTCTCGTGCTATTTAAGTAAATAACACGTTCGTTCCGCAACACTACTCCGACCCAGGTTGCTGATCAATCTCTCTAGCAATTACCCCAAGTCAAGATCCTCACAAAGTCGTTATGTAAGGTTCCCCACTTGGGTCCATTAATAGCCAAGGTCTTTGTTTCAGGCGTCATTCACTCTACTGACACTCTTTTTATTAACTA
>NC_046665.1:62527199-62537050 GCF_010883055.1 Belonocnema kinseyi
ACTTGTTTCGTTAGTCGTTCATTTGGCATTCTCTCAACATGTCCGAACCATCTTAACCGATTACTTTCCCATGTGTCTACTAGCGTCTCTTCTGCACCACATTCTTTCAGAATTATCTCTTTATTTACTTTGTCCATTAGGGATTTCCCGCTTATTATGCGCATGAATCTCATGTCAATTGCGTTAATTTTACTCTTGTCTTTTTCTTGATAAGTCCATGTCTCGCTACCGTATAGTACAGTAATATAATATAAACGTATTAAGAGAGAAAAACGACTACTTTCGGCCAATAAATGCATAAAATGAGTATTTGTTCATATAACTTGTTTATAAAATAAACAAAATATGCCAGACCACAAATTTTCATGATCAAATATGATCGTGTCGATAAAATCAAGCAATTTAAACTGACATGTATACTTTGCAAGAAAAATTGCCACGATGTTGATATTTTATGAATATAATTCAGTTATAACAATTAGAGTCAATATCCAGTTGATGATTTATATTTTTTAAATGCTTCGAAATTAATTTTAATCGAGAATAGGATCAAATAAGTTATTTATTTTAATTGATTTAACCTCATTTTGGATATTTGCTTACATAAAATAATAGATAACATTAAAAATTGCAAAAAAAAAAAAGAAAGAAAATCGGTTAAGAATTGTAGGCTGTAGGTAATTTTGAATAGTAAATTCCCAATTGAGCAACGTTTCGAAAATAAACATGGTTTATTTGAGAACCTCTAAAGCTCAAGACTAAATGTCCAATGAAAAACCAACTCTAGTATTAGATAGCTGCTGTGAACGAGGGTTGTAATGACTTTACTATCTCCTTAAGTATCGCTAGTGTAATTCGCAAGTCATAGAAGCGAAAGAATCAAAGCAGTCAGCCGTGTCACGCATCTCGCTTTGCAGGACAGGGGTAGCAAATCGATCGGATCAGGAGATGACACCTCGAATAAGGAGGGGTGGCAGATCGTAACCCACGAACGATCTTGTCTAGTGAAACGACGTGCGCCGTATGTTCTTTGCATACCAATCTATGCATACATGTCTGACTCCATGTCGATGGGAATGTAGTGGCGGTGCGAGGACCGGAAGAGGACCCCAGGCTGCCAATTTTAGGGGTGTTCGGCAGTTTCATGAATGTAGGAGTAGGTGCACGTAGAGAAGATGCAGTACGTATGTACATGCATACTACTTACATCATACATTTCTCTTGTCGGAGCCGTTCTCTTTCATCAGTATACACACCCTTCGTCACTCGCTTCTCTTTCCGTGTCTAGAATCAGCGGTAGCTCCCCGTCTAAACTTTCAAGTGAATGGCGTGCCTCGTCTCCATCATGACGAACACCCCGGGTTAGAGTTTCCACCACGAAACGCTTTGAAACCAACCGCAAGACAAGGCGAGGCCTCTCCTTCTCTCATTCCACGAGAGAATACTGCATTCTCTTCCAAGTTTCTCTGCCTAGGGTGCTGAAGGCATACAATACTCCCAACTGCTTAGTTCTTCCACTCACGAGAGGATCCTATCGATGCTTCGATTTTTCGTCGAAAAGAGGAATAATGGGTTTACTATGCACTTCTTATGGAATCAAGAAATTTATGGTATAAGGATGGAAAATATTCCCTTATTCCTTATGTCTAGAAACACAGAAAATCATTGGACTTATGTTTGCTGCGTCTTAAATTTCCAGAAGTAGGTATATTGTCTGCTGTATGGATGTGCGTCGATCATAAGCATGATGATTTCCAAGAACCAATCAGAAGGACTTGTCATTAGCGATACGTGGGTCGAGTTTCATCTTCAAATCAGGCGACAATAATTTTAACATTGCTCAATGCACTTAGAACTTATTAACAGTGATCGCTCAGTCTAAGAAATTTATAAAGGCGCAGCGTTTCGCGTATTTTGATAGGTTCAAACAAAAATAATTATAAATGAAAAGGATAGTGTGATCATTTTAGAAAATTTCATAATCGATTCTTTTTCCAGACATTTAAAAATGGATATCGTGTAATTATGTTTCAAGGGACTTTCGCTTCAAATTAGTGTATCGATCGTCATCCGGAATTTAGATAGTAACAAAAAATTATGCTTATCGTAACGGTCCGTATTTATTTCTACTTGGTTTATTACATCAGTGACGTTTTCGACTTAAACTAAACTACCAAAAAAGTTCAAAATATCCCTTATTTCAGTAGACGTTTTTTAGAACAAATTTACTGTAAAACTCATATCTAAAGTTTATTGAAATGTGAATATGTCCTAATTTATTTTTGAAACAACAAGTTTTTAACTCTTTTGGTTTTTTTAGTTCCATTTTAGAAGGAAATTTTTAAAACATGAATTTCATTAGCACTTTTAAAAATACCACAAAAAATAAAATTGAACTTCTCTCATTTCTTTGTCACACAGATTAATAAGGAATTACAAAAATTTCTATAACACAAAAATTCGTAGGCTTTTATCTGGCATTCCTATACAATCTTTCCTTTTTTTGGATTATTTTCACATAAAAAATTTAACAAAAAAATTTGAACTGAGATGTTTTCCAAAAAGAAAATGGTAAAGAAAGATAGGGTGGATATATACGAGGGGAAGCTGGATACGGCGATAAATTAGTTCTAAATCTCAGCTCCCCCTTTTCTAGTTTCCCCTTAATGCAAATTTAATAACTCTATCGTAAAAAAGAGATGTAGAGAGGAGGCGAAATTGAATTAAAATGAAGTCGAATTGATTTGTTTTCATTCGTTGCGAAAACGATAAAAACCCGTGAAATATGTTTCATTTTGTATACCTGATAAAAAAAAATCAATTCATTATTCAAAAGTCCATAAAGTATCATCTACATGCATTTTCTAGATACAGAAATAATTGACAGATTAGGATTTTTCATCCAATTACATTCTCGTATTTCCATCAAACTCAAGTTATGAATTTTTGATATAATCTATTTGCAAATAAAGAGAAGCATCGGTAAATTGATCAAATTTAATTGGGATGCAACACACGCAATTAGTTAGCTTTGTATTAATTACCAAATAGATAGCTCGGGGGTTAATTTTTAAACTTGGAAAAAATTAAAATATCAATTCATTTTATAAATAATGTCAAACCTCAATTCCAAAAAATTAAAATTAATATAATAATATAATTTCACACAATAAATAAATGCATTTCCTCTTTGTGCAATATGACAAACCTATTATGTTTGATATTACAAATATTTAAAACAAATTTTAGTTTCTTTAATTATATCGCAATTCTGCAAAAAGCTATAATTACAAATTTTGAATAATGGTTAATTAAAAACGCTGCTATTTATAAATACCTACAACTTACTAAAATTTCAATTATGGTAAGAATTTTTTTTAATCCGTTACGAAAATATATGTCAAGATATCTAAAAATATACTTTCCTGCAAACTACTATTTGCGAACATGAAATGAAAAATATTCGCGACTTCCTTTCGAGGAGATTCAGAAAACCCTGTTTCGGAAGTATTGATATCGAGAATTTTCAGTTTGCTTAGCACTGCAGGGAATATTTAGGAAAGTTCTATATAGAAAGTCCTTCTGTGGATTCAAAGAAATATTTTCTCTCGAAGGAAGAGATAGTTTTGAAATATTTTCGGGAACGTATACAAGAATAGTGTTGAGGGTGCAAGTTTACGATATACTTTGTGTGTTCAAGGATTCAACTTTATAGTATCATCTACGCGATCGAATTCTATTCATGCTGATACCGTGTTTCAGAATGATCGTTTTTCCATCATTTTCAAACACTTGCCAAACACGGAATGTAAGAAAAAAAAATGTTAGTTGCTTTTCCTTTTCGCATGATACTTTTAAAAATATTAAAGGATAAATTACAGCCATAAGCCATCAACAACTTAAGGAATAATAACTTAAGGTTATTTACTAGTTATCTCAAGTTCAAAAATGAAGATTGTAAACATGATTCATAAGATTGTAGAAAATATTCCTATTGTTAATTGTATCTAGTTTTGGAAGAGAACTCAAGACAAACAAATAAATTCAAATTCAAGTATTATATTTAACAATATTTATTTAGTGTTTTATGTGCTTGCATTCACTTTATGTAAAAGTTTAAATTCTTATATAATCCTAATGTTGTAGGACACCTTGCATAGCATATATATTATGTAATATTTTTTATAAAGTTCCTCTTTTTACCCTATGCTCTTAAAATTATTTACGATTAAATCTGAGTATATTTTCGTTAATTTTGTAAATCATCTTTAAGAATGTTTATTTTTAAACTACAGATAACTAGTGAACGTCCTTGATAGGTTAAATTATAATTTAAATCTGAAGGATGAAGGTTTACGGGAGTAGTTTCCGTTTCTGATGGAGACGAAGGAAAGCTAAAAGGCAACAGTTTCTCCCTCTTGAAAATAAAACCAATTTTCCGGTGCTTGGGATAAATGAAAATTTCTGCATTTTTCTCGAAAAACGTAGATTAATTCTGGATTTGAAGCTTTGTAAAATGTATACTAGGTCAGACCATGGTCTCATTGGAGAAATTTAAAATAGTGTCAAATGTAATATAAAGTTTAACAAATAGTGGGAAAATAATGCTATGCAATTTTCCAAGATATAATATCGAGGAATTAAGTATGTTCGTAATCTTTTAAGAACCTCTGAAATCTCTCGTTGAGATCCTTGAACAATATTTGATATTTTTTTATATATCTTCCAATTTCTGAAAATCTTAAAATTTTTGGGTATCATGTGAAATATTTTGTAATATTTCAAGTGCCTTCAAATCCTTTGAATTCCTTTGAATTGTTTCGAATACCGTTGAATTATTTTAAATTCCCTTAAGTTCTTTTAAATGCACACTAATTTTGATGATGTAAAGATTTGGAAACACCAAATCAAACCATTCTTCGACCGACAATGCAATAATGAATTGTAGACAAATTATTTCTTCTGTATTACGGTCACGGCAAAATAAAAACAAATTAGAGCTATCAATTCAACTCCGTTTATTTTTAGAACAAAAATTAAAACTTCGACGACGTTTCGGCATCACTGCGTGCCTTTTTCAGAGTGTCTGAATAATAATTATAATAGGCTAATACATAATAAAAATAAATATAAGTAGTTTAAAAAAGTTATTGTTTAGGAGTAAAAAATATTTGAAAAATAATACATTACTTTAAAACGATTTGCAAGCGAAACAACAATCATTCCACTTTTGGAGTCAATACGTGTCACTTTTTTTTGTGTCATATTTAAAATAGTTTATATTTTATTAAAGTTTGAAAAAACTAAGACTCCAAACAATTATTGAGGATGAGTAAAAAGAGAAAGCCTCATAAAATTGAAGAGGTTTTTCTCAGCGTAAAAACTACATTATTAACGATTATGAAACCGTTCTAAGTGTTTTGGAAACAACGACGAACATATGACTAGGAGATAAATAAGGCGGTAAATCGTTGGTGAAGATAAAGGCAGTATATAAAGTTCAATACAATGATTGGCCAAGTTTCCATAAAATTACTGATGAGGAAGCGCAAACTTGATTTAAATTTAAATTTAAAGATTTAAAGAACATTTTCTTGTAACTAAAATAAGATGACATTAATTAATTATGCTTTAGTAGATTTTATTAATATTTAAAATTGCATTTTGTAAATTAACAGAAATATTTCGAAATTTTTTCATAAATATAGATTCAATAATACGCCTTTGATAAGTACTTTTTGTCAGTAGCTAATGTTTTAATATTGCTGAATTCGTAATCGAAATAGTAATTAGAATTCCAAGAGTGTTGTGACAAGACTGTTTTTAAATTCCCCATTGTACAATCTCTTTTATGTTCGGCAATTCTAGTTTTTAATCTCCTCCCAGTTTCACATATATAAACTTTATTACAACAGTTGCATTTTATCATATAAATAACACCAGACAAATTTTCAATGATGTCTCCATCTTTTTTTTAAATAAATAGTTATCTAAACCGGTAGTGCTTTTGAAATAAAGATTTAGGTTACATTTTTTGAATGAACTTCGTAAACGTTCAGAGAGACCTTGTATATACGGTAACGTAACTTTTAAATCAAATGCATTGTAAGTATGAATCCATTTATTTTTATTTTTAGTACTGTTATAAATTTCATGCACACGATCAGCGATAATGTCATTAATTAAAGGAAAAGGATAGTTGTTAGATACTAATGTTGTTTTAAGTTGATTAAAATTTTCTTTTCTATATTGCATGTCACTCAATTTGACACATCTATCAACTAAACCTTTGATTAAACCGATTTTATGACAAAATAAATTATGTGAATTGTAATTGAGATATCTCCTAGACCAAGACGGTTGTTTTATCTGTTTTTATTTTGCCGTGACCATAAGACAGAAGAAATAATTTTTCTACAATTCGTTATTTCTCGAATTCATATAAAACTATTTTTCTTAATTTCATCAAAGTCTCTTGAAGTTCTTTTAAATCCTCTGAACTCTAATTTCACTAAAATAAGTCAAATATTGAAGATGTAAAAAAAAATTAACCCATTGAAAATCAGTTGAAATTCACCCTGAATTCCTTTAATTTTTCTTCATCTTACAATTTTTTCTAATTTTTTGGAATCTATGTGAATTTACTCAATTTTAGTCAATTATACTCAAATAAATGAATTAAATTTTTTTTTAAAGAATAAAGTCTTTTTAACATTTTATGTAACTTTTTCGAATTATCTTGAATTATTTTTAATTAACTAGAATTTTACTAAAATCCGTGGATCATTTTTCGGTTAATTGCATTTTTTTCAATTAACGTGAATTTTTGTATGAATTTCACCATGATCTGATCATTTCTAATAAACTCCTCCAAATCCACTGGAAATTAATGTAATTCATTGTTTATTTTAGTTTTTTTTTAAATTCACACTCAGTTTGTTAAAATTCACTTGAACTGTTATAAACTTTATTCTTCTCTTTTAAATTAAAAAGAACTTCGGTAACGTTTGATCCTTTTTTGTTTAAATAGGTCACTTTTCTACTTTTTTTTTTAAAGAAAAGCAGACTTTGGTGAATTATATTTTAAAATATCTAGAATGTATGGTCATGCAATATATAGAGAACAATCTATACTTTCCAAGATTGATAGCACATTCGATAAACAGAAAGTTTTTTTATTCAAATCCAAGGGGTAGTAATATAAATAGGTTCAGATAAACTCAAAGGTTTATGGTACCTGATCGCCTTGCCCTTTGTACCGAAGTGGAAAAGTACTAAAGGAAAGGCATCCCCTATGAAATCAAAATCTTGAGATTTTATTTTCTCAAATTAGTACTCAGACATAAAAGTGAAGCCTTCTTAGAGATCATGAAGTAGTTCGTACTCTCGGGCAGTATAAGTTTACGTACTCTATGGCATAAAATCTGTGCATCATATTGCTCTCTATATTGGTAGCTGGTTTGATCGTTTCCTTAGAAATGGAATTGTCAGGTTGGTTCTTTAGGTACGTAACCTTCCGAGGAGTAGTCTTTGTCGTAGGGGAAAGGCACTCCCAAGTGCCTTCCAGCTATCGCTATTTTTATCTTTACGAGCATCCTTATCGGCGTAGAATCAACTATGAATCTCTCGTAAAGCCTGAAAAGAACCTCAAGATCCATTACCCCGTCAGAGAGTGGAATTGGGAGTGGGGAAAAAGGCGCGTAGAGAAGAAAGAGGAGACGCCAGTAAAACTGGCATAGGACAAAAATTAGGTCTATTGTCTTCTGTCACTAACAGCTGTCACGAAATAGTATATTATGCATCAAGGGGGAAAATAGGGACTTTATCGTCGCGTGTACTTTTCAGTACGAGTCCTAGGGCAGCAAGCACGAGCCGCAAGAGAGTGTCTAAACAAATGCATGAATATCGCCGTATGTTTCATGCTTATGAAGACGACCTTGAGTGCCGATTTTCAAGGTCATTGATATATAATGGCCACTATATATCTATGACGTGTTATGTAAAATACGATTTGAGTCTTCACTCTACTGTCAATGTTTCACGTGCATAAAAAGCTTGGAATTTAGTGGAACTTTTATTCTAGTATCAATGAAGTCTCGAAATGTGACATAAATAAATACATTCTATCAGAAGCTGTTAACAAATTTCTCATACTGACGATAGGGGAAAGGCAGAGTGTGATTTCGCCTAAATCCAAACCGAAATAATAAAACACAACAAGGAAATATTATTATTTTTCGTTGAAAGTTACTTCTTTTTAAATGAAAAGATGTCTATTATATTTCTGGTTCAGAATGTACCCTTCTTAGTTAAAAGTTCTACTATTTGGTTGAAGATCTGACCATTTTGTTGAAAACTCGTTTTTATTTAGGTTGAAAAATATTTTCTTAACCGACAGTTGATCCTTTTTAGTTTAAAATGCAACTATTACATTTTTCATTGAGGCTTCATCTTTTTTGGATCAAAATTCAACTACTTGTTTGAAAGTTGAACTAATTGGTTAAAAATTCATTTCATTGGTTGCAGATTGAACTATTTTGTTGATATTTCTTTTTTTCTCATTTAAGTATCAAGTTTTTTAACTGAAAAAATCTAAATATTTTATGTTTGGCTGAAAATTAATCGTTTTGAGTTAAAAATGTGAGGATTAAATTTCTCAATGAAAGTTCATCTTTATGGTTAAGAAATCAAATGCTGTATTAAAAGTTAAACTACTTTGTCGAACATTAATTTTATTAGTTGAAGATTTATATATTTTCTTAGAAATGTATTGTTTTTTTATGGAAAATGTATTTGTTTTAAATAAAAATGCATCTATTCTTTTACTGGCAGAAGACTGATCGCTTTTACATCAATTCCAGAATTTGCTTTAACAGTTATGTATTTTGTTGAAAATTAGTTTTCATCAGTAAAAAGTTAATGTTTTTGACTAAAAATTAATCTTTTTGGTTTAAGATTCTTCATTTTTGTTGAAAAACGCTTTCTTGGGTTAAAAATGTAATTATTTCATTGACCATTTTTTAAAAAATAATTGTTTGTTACTGAAAATTTAACCATTCCATTTATTTTGTAAGATTTAACTTCTTTCGGCGAAGATTTTTCTTTGGTTAAAAATATAATTATTTTGTCAGAAATACATTTTTTAACTGAGAATTTAACTAGTCCATTATTGGTTGAAAATGGGTTGTTCTTATTTGAAAATTCCACAATTTAAATATTTCTGTTTTTTTTTTCATTTTTCGGTGAAAAGTTAATCTTTCCAATTGAAAATTCAATGACTTGGTTAAAATTTAAACTACTTTGTTAAAAATTCATCATTTAATGTTAAAAACTCATCTTTCTGATACAAATTCTTAATTAAATTGATAAATGTCCTAAAAAATCTGTGAAATTCCCTAAAGCTCTTTAAAATTGTTGAAGTATTTTGTTATCATTGATGCCCTTTTAAAATCGTTCCATTTCGAATTCTCGGAAACTATCGAATTGTTGGTAATCTCTTAAAGAATATGGAAATTCATAATATTTTAATGAAATCTGGTCTGAATATAAATTTTCGTTATATTAATATGGCATTATCATTAAAATCGCGATGTTTCGGTTCTGGATTTGAATCCTTTTCAGACACTTATGTTGTTGTTGCATTATATTCTTTCAAATCCGTTGAGATTTTGGAAATCCTTTAACTCTCGTAAAATTCCTAGAAATCTCTTGAAATCCTATAGAGTATTTTAAACTCTTTAATATCTACCAATGTTCCTTTGCAAAATCCTCAAGCTTTTAAATTATTCGGAGATTTTATATGTTATACACAGAAACCCGTAGGAATTGCTTGAATTCCATGGATGTAAGTA
>NC_046665.1:62537150-62559975 GCF_010883055.1 Belonocnema kinseyi
ATTGCGATTTATTAAGTATTTACAGTACTTGGAAGTCTAATAAATACGCGTATGGCCAGTAAAATCTCTAAAAAAAATCCTTGAAATACTTTCCAATCTAGTAAAGTCTTAAAATTTTTAATATTCCTTACAATTTCTTCAAAAATTTAGAAAACTTTGAAATTTTTGGAAATTAAATAAAATTTCTTGGAATATCTCAAAATGCCTTTATATCTTTGAAATTACCGCTAATCCTTTTAGATTTTTTAAAAATATTCTGCAAGTTTTAAAGCCTTATAAAATTCTTTCAAATCCCTGAAATAAAATGTTTAAAAATCTTTAAAATCATGAAATATTTTTAAATTTTCAAAATCGCGAAATATTTTTAATTTTCAAAATCATGTATTATTTTTCATTTCCATTTTTAAAACGACAGATATGTTACTTAAAACAATCAGCGATGTTTTAAAATGTTCTTGATGCAAAAATAAAAAATTAGTTGCTTTCCTTCGGACTGGAATTATTGTCATACTCAATTCTTCGATTTATCAATTTCACTTGATCGAATTCATTTTAAATAAGACAGGTTGTGCAACTTAGAATCACAGAATCGGTCACTAATGACATATGTTATTTTTTTAAGGAAATAAGGCGACATTCTTGAAATTGTTTCAAATTTAGATCCTTATGCCTATGATTTTTTTTATAATTCTGAGTCTTGAGTACACATATTCAATATACTTTAAAATTAGCATTGTGCGTATTCTCCAATTTTTCGTTTAGATTTGTCTTTGAATGTACTGCATTGTTTTGTATCCATCATGTGATATTTCAGATGCAGTTAATTCTGTATGGGTACAACTCAGCACTATTTGAAAAAATTCAGAGTTTAAAGTTTAAAACAAGAATTTCATTCATAAAATAACTGATAACCGATTTCTAAAAGTAGAAGATTGGGCTTCCTTGCTGCATCTTTTGTCTTCCCTAAAAGATTTAAGATTAGATCATTGTGTCTGCAAAAATTGTTACAATTTATTATATTTATCTTAACTCCGAACTTTGATAATGAACAATAAGACAACGTCGAAGAGGACTTTTCTCTGCCAATCGCAAAATTTGTCCGAAAACCAATTGAAAATCTCCTTTCATTTTTTGCAAGCACACTTTTCTTTCTTGATCTGAGCAATATCTAAAGGTATTTTTCGTAGGGGTTACACACCACGGCTAAATATTGAGGGATTTTTGTTTATTTCATCCGATTATGTATCAAGATTTGTTTCAAACATAGGGTCCTACTTAACTATCTCAGGTTCAAAAACCTCAAAATTACAATCATTATCGACCTCGACTTCTGACAATGATCTGATCTGATATCTTCTAATCTTACAAATCGGTTATTAGGATTAGCTTTTTTTAAATAGTACTCACGTATACCTATAAATAATTAACTGCATTAAAAATATCACACGAAGGATACAAAATAATGCACTGCAATAAACGACATATGTAAACGAAAAATTGGTACAAATGGTTAAATCATGTCATGATGCGTAATGGAATTGACGGTTGAAAAAAGCAACAAAAATTCATGTTTTAATGTTAATTTTTTAAAGCAGCGTTTTTAATTTCATAACCTCGCTAAAATGAAATTTTTTATTTAAAGCAACGTGCTGCCTTGTTTCCTTTGAAAAATAACATATTTTATGAGCGGCCGATTCAGTGATTTGAAGTTGCACTGCCTGTTTGATTTGAAATGGATTCGGTTGCTTATTTGTTTCTTCCCCAGGAATTCAGACTTTTTTGTCATATAACTGATTCTATTTTTAAACGTTCAATCATCATCTTTCTAATCCAAGAGAAAATTCCAGTCTCGCTTGAACTGGACTATAATACCTTTTGACTCAGAATTTCGGTTCCGCGTATAAGCTCGTATTTGCGGAGCAGAAAGGAAACGATATGAGAAGAAAGCCTGGGAAAATTGGCATGGTAAGGAAAGGCGTGAAAACAAAGCTTGTGTTCCTCAGGAAATGAGAGTGCCATCGTGGACGAAACTGCGAAAAATAAAGCGAGGAGAAAGAACCAACAAGAAAGAATACCGCATTAACAATAAAGAAGAAATTTCAGTGGACCATTGTTGATATCTGACGGTTTAGTGGTCGGAGAAGCGTGAAAGTATTTACTTTGACAATGAAATTTATCCACAAAGGTTAATTTTCAAAATTGCTTCATTTTATCTAGACTTATTTTTTATTTTCACTGACTATTAACATTGACCCACCAAAATTATAATCTTGTAATATTTTTAATGTAGACTATTTTATAAATTAAATGCAATCATTTTTATTTATTACTTTCAGAGTAACAAAAGTCTAGTTTAAATGAAAAAAGTGAAAAAATGCCTATATAAACCAAAAAGAACCCAAAGTGACTGATTTCTGACTCAAAAAGTTACTATAAATGACTAGAAGTGTCTAATGTTTCATTTATAATGTCATTAATGTTCCTTTCAGTTTGAAAAAATTCAAGACAATTTGTTAAAATTTACAAGAATTTTGGAGTGAATTTCGAAGAATATAAGTGTAATTATAAAGATTTGATGAAATCAAAGGTATTTAAAATAAATGCAGAGAAATTAAAAAAATTTTTTTTAATATTTAAAAATATCAAATTCAGCAAGTTTAAAATAATTTGAGAAAAATTAAAAGGAATTGGAAAGAAATGGACAAAATGCCAAAAAAATCGAGGAGAGTTTAAATGATTTCAGGATTAATTCAACAAAAATCACATTAACAACATCCAATCTACTCCAATAAGTAGAATAGAGCCAGTAAAGATAAATTCCAGCAAATTAAAAAAATTTGAGGGAATTCCAAAACGTTGTAAAGAATTTCAAAGAACCCAGGGTTAACTTCAAATAAATCAACTCTATTGATTTGACACTCTATTGATTTGAATGCAGTTGGGGTGAATGTAGAAGAATTTAAGGAAAATAAGAAGAATGCAAAGAAATGTTCAAAGAATTCAAATGAATTTAAAACAATACGGAAAAATTTTAATCTATTTATTTAATTCAAATGACTTTAGAAGAATTCAATCGAATTAACAAAATTCAAGGGACTTTCAAACCCGTGAGAAATTAACCCCATTTGGCCCTATTACAAGTAGGGCACTAATCGGGGACTAGTCGGGTTATGAATTTTGATAAAGTACCCAGTCGGGGACTAATCGGGGACTAGTTGGGCTTTTTGTTGTGAAAATTTTAGTCGGGGCCTGGTCGGTGGTTGGTCAAGGGCTAGTCGGGCCTTTTTGTTCACTAATTTCCATGGGGGAAATCTTCAGGCTCTGGTCGGGAGCTAGTGGGGCTCTGGTCGGGTTGTTCTTATGTTTGAGTTTTCGGCAAAGATTTTTTTCTTCTAAAACACTAAGAATATATTTAACAATCATTTTACATCGTTTTTTGGAGAAAATTTTATTAATGTTAAATTCATCTCAAAAATACTTAATAAATAATTATTCAGTTATTAATTTTGTACGAAAATCAACTTTTTATAAAAACAACGATCAAAATTTTTCAAAAAGACGTAATCGTATTTTTTTGTAGTATTTTTTAAAAAATCTCTAATTTCTAGATACATTTATAAATACTTTTGTATGGAATCTTAAGAAAATCCATATTGGAAAAAATACATATAGATGTAGGTGAAAAGTCTGCCGAAAGTCATAAGACTCTAAATTTGTACAGATGCTTATTTTTAAATTGATCTGAAAGGTTTGCCATATGTAAATAAAGTCTAATCCTTCATGTAGTTGAAATTGGAAAGAGAAAAAGTTTTTGATTAATCAGTGAAGAGCAGTATCCTAGTAGTAAACTATTAAACACGGTACAGTTCAGATTTTGCTACCACCTTCATTTAAGTCTTGCGGTTCTGGACTGGTAGCTTTAAAGAAAATCCGCAAAAGCGCGACGTGCCGCCTTTCGCGCATTAGAAATGACGCTTCGAGTGTTTAAGACAGCAGTCTACACGTAACGAAGCATAATTACCTGGAGCAGAGACTACTGTGACCAACATGGCGGTTCCTTCAGAGCGAAACTCTTCCATTGCTGCCTTCCAGCTGAAGTTTTTTTTTTAAATTAGTATCCACAAATTTTGGGGAAATTTTGGTTACATAAATTTATGTATTTTCAAGCGTAGGATACGTTCCCCATCAAATCTTGGGTAAATTAGATCGCTTTTAAATATTTTTAAACAGTTTATGGAGATTTCCGTATATAATAAGTATTTTGAGAAACTTTTAGAGGATGTTCCACAAATTTTGGGGAGTTTGGTTAATATTCTACGCGGAGGTATTATCATATGACCCCTACTAGTACCCGATCAGACCCCGACTAGGATAAGTCGGGTCACCTGACTAGCCCCCGACTATTCTACCGTGACGCTACTGGTCGGGGGCTAGTCATATGACCCGACTAGCCCCCGACTTTAAGTGGGGTTGAATGGTTCGGAACCAGACCAGTTCCCTATTTGAATTTCTGCACGGGAAGAATTGAAAAGAATTTAATATGAATAAGTAAGAATTCGAAGAGATTAAAAAATTTTCTTATGAATGCAAATATTCCCCTGTAGAAATTCAAATGGGGAACTAGTCTCGTTCCCGACCATTCGACCCCACTTGAAGTCGGAGGCTAGTCTGGTTCCCGACCATTCGACCTCACTTAAAGTTGGGGGCTAGTCGGGTCATCTGACTAGCCACCGACCAGTAGTGTCACGGTAGATTAGTCGGGGGCTAGTCAGGTGACACGACTTATCCTAGTCGTGGACTGATCGGCTACTAGTAGGGGTCATATGATAATACATCCGCGTGGAATATTAACCAAACTCCCAAAAATTTGTGGGACAACCCCTAAAAGTTTGTCAAAATATTTATTATAAACGGAAATCTCCATAAACTTTTTTGAAATATTTAAAAGTGCTCAAATTTTCCCAAGATTTAATGGGGAACATATCTTCCGCTTAAAAATGCACAAATTTATGTAATCAAAATTCTCCAAAATTTGTGGAATATTAATTTTAAAAAAAACTTCAGCTGGAACGCAGCAATGGAAGAGCTTCACTCTGAACGAATCGCCATGTTGGTCACGGTAGTCTCTGCTCCAGGCAATTATGCTTCGTTCCGTGTGCACTGCTGTTTTAAACACTCGACGCTTCATTCTGAACTGTACCGTGTTTAATAGCTTACGAATAGTATACTGCTCTTCACTGATTAATCAAAAACTCTTTCTCTTTCGAATTTCAACTACTTGAAGGATTACATCTATATGTATCTTTTCCAATATGGATTTTTTTAAAATTCCATATCAAGACATTTATAAAAGTTCCTAGAAATTCGCAATTTTCTAAAAAATACTACAAAAAATAAGATTACGTCTATTTGAAGATTTTGATCGTTGTTTTTATAAAAAGTTGATTTTCGTACAAAATTATTAACTTAATAATTATTTATTAAGTATGCTTGAGATGAATTTAACATTAATAAATCTTTTCTCCAAAAAACGCTGTAAAATTATTGTTAAATATATTCTTAGTGTTTTACAATGAAAAAGTCATTACGCTTTTTTAGATATTACCTCATTTGATAAAAACTCGCCGAAAACTCAAACATAAGAATAACCCGACCGGAGCCTGAAGATTACCCGCACGGAAATTAGTGAACAAAAGGGCCCGACTAGCCCTTGAGCAACCACCGAACAGGCCCCGATTGAAATTTTGACAACAAAAATCCCAACTAGTCCCCGATTAGTCCTCGACTGGGTACTTTGTCAAAATTAATAACCTGACTAGTCCCCGATTAGTGCCCGACTTGTAACAGGGGCAAATGGGGTTATTTCCACACGGGTTTTAGAATCTCTTCCAATTATTTAAATCTATTCTAAAATTATTATAATTACTTTAAATACCGTAGAACATTTGAGATCCTTGAAAATTCCTTGGAATTATTAAAATCTTTTAAAATCCCTTCACATAAATCAAATTAATCAGGATACTTAGAATATTTTTAAATTACATAAAATATTTGAAATCCTTTGAAACCTCTAGAGATATTTTCAAACCCCTAAAACTTTTTATAGATCTTGAAAGTTCCTTGAAAGTTTCAAAGATACCCGAAAACATTAAAAACCCTTAAAAATACATTTAAATTACTAAAAACCCTTTAAATTATTTAAAATATTCTTCAATATTTGCAAAATTTTGAAATTACTTAAAATTATTTTAAAACAATAAAAAACTTCTTGAAATTTTGTCAAATTTGAAAAAATATTTCAAATGCTTTCAAATTCCTTGAAATCTTTTCCAATCTCTTCAAACTTTCTAAAGTTTATGAAGATCGCCGGGAAGTTCAAAAATACCCTAAAATCTTTTAAATTTTTCAAAATCTCTTGAAATTATGGAAATAAGTAAAAAATTTCTTTGAATATTTGTAAACTCCCTAAAATATTCTAAATCCTTTGGTATCTTTTGCAAACTCTTAAAAGCTTACAAAGGTCTTGAAAATTCTTGGATAGTATTACATATACTCTCAAAATTTTTTAATCTTCTGAATTCCCTTTGATATATTGGAGCTATTAAAAATTCCTTCAAAAATTTCTAAATATCCTAAACTATTTCAAATCCTTTGAAATCCATTAAAGATTTTTAAAGCACTTAAAATTCCTTCAGTATTTTTTTTAATACTCTACAACTTTTCTAATTGTTTGGAATTCCTGCAAATTATTAAAGTCTATTCAAAATATCATAAAATATTTTCAAATTGCATAAAATATTTAATATCCTTTTAAATCCCTTTACAACTTTTAGATTTTTTAAAAATCCCCTGAAAGTTTCGATAAAACCTCAAATATTTTAAACTTTTTTAAAAACCTTTAAATTGTTGAAATCCGCATTATACATCTGAACTATTTGAAATACCTCAAAACGTTATAAAGCCATTAAATTCCCTACATTTATTTGAATACCGTGAAATATTTCAAATCTTTTAAAACTCTTTCTAATTGTTGAAATCTATCAAACTTTTATTGGAATTTGTTTAAAAGCACTTGAATATTTTTTAAGTAATTCCCAGGTGCGAATTGACCGTCGGCCTACGATCGGGCCAATCGTCGGACGGTAGGTCCAACCATGGGACAGTCGGTTCAACTTTGTGAGCAACTTGTCGGGCCACCTAGCTAAATGAATACGGTCAACCGCCTTTGGCTTCTCCACGTCGGGCCAACATTTGGTCCCATATATGTGCCACCTATTAAGATGACGCCGACTCAACGTTCGATAAAAATTAATTTAAAAAAATATATTTTTAAAATTATTATTATATAATCTTCACTTTTTACCATTACTAAATACATAATTCACACACACGGTAACTTAACTTTTAATCGCACGCTTTAACGCTTTAAAAAATATTTCTCGTCCAGGATTCGAACCCTAATTAAACTAGTGTATTTTACCATGTACTCTAACCACTCGGCTATCGAAGCACTTGAAGTTTTTTTTACAAGAACTGTGTGTTGTATTTTCTTCATAGATTAATTTGGAAAGAGGGTTGACAAATTGGGAAGCTATACTTTGAAAATATTCAGTGTTCGATGTTTTTCAGAATTTTTAAATTTTTCAGGATTTAAAATTAATTTTCATATATATTAAAATAGATAAATTTTGAATATGCAGCATTATTCAATTAATGATTCTGAATGTTTCATTTCGACATTTTTAATTATGATATTATGTCACAAATTAACAAAGTCGTTTCATGTTTGTTAATTTGAAACTAAAGTTGGGAATTTAAAAGATATCTGAATAATAAATATTTACCCTCAAACGTTTCTATTTTTGGTTAAGAATTTTTAATGTTTTATTTTGAATATTTATATATTTCTACTAGTAATACACCAATCCGAGCTCCCAATAATACCAGCAGATCAACTGTGGCCGAAAGAAAATCTATCGAAATGAAGTAGGTTATGTGCACCCAATGTTACGAGCATATGTAACGTCGGCAGACAGGCCGACTCTTGACCACAGTTGGGCTGAGACTGCAGTTTCACGGTCTTTTTGTGATAATCAACCAGAGTTTATCCGACGGTCTGCTCATACTCGGGCCAATGTTTGACCGACCATCGGGTGTCAATCCGACTGCTGTATCCAGAGTCGGGCAGACCGCATTGTTGTGCTTGAAAACATCTTAGTCGGCCCAAATTTGGTGACCGTAGAGATCGGTTATCATAGCAGAGCCGACTTTGGGCCGATGGTCAAGCTCTGGCATCCGACCGAATTTCGCACCTGGGTTAAAGCAATCGATAAATAGAAATTGAACTGAATTCAGTAGTACTTTACCCATGGGTTAATTTATTGAAGGAAAAGGTACTCAAGTGATCTTTTTATTTCAGAAAGTAACTATGGTTAGTTCATGTGAAAAAAGTGACTAATCGCGATTTGACAAGAAAAAGCGTATGGTAGCCCTGATTATTCTTTACAGTTACAAAAAGAGCTTCGTACAGAAATTTCTTGACCTTTTCTATTTTTTTTCAATATTCCTGACATTTTCGTGATTTTCAAGTTTTCTCTGACGTGTGGTCACCTTAAAATTTGCCAACACGTAACATTCATGGTGCAATGCAAAGGTTCTTTTAACTTCAATGCCTTGAAGTTCAACAAACTGGAATCGATCTTGTTGAAGAAACTTGTCCAGTTTCTCTTTCAAATCTGATTCACTTGAAATGTCAATCGTTAATATTGTCACTTATCCACACAAAACTTGTGACATCTGTCGAGTTGAGAAAAGGTTTAACAAACTGAAACCTGAAATCGCTACTTCGTGCATGAAAAAAGTTGAGAATAGAAATTTTCAAACTACAAACTCTCACGGGTATTGCAGGCTCGTAACTTTCCTTCACATTTTTCAATTTCGCTTGTCGCGGATTCATTTGGTTTGCAAATTTATTTTATCCGTGATGACACCGACGTGTTTAATTTGAAATTTTTTTCAAACTTTCTGATTAACTTCATCAAAGTTTGTTATTGAATGATTTATTGTTTAAAAGGGATGCTTCCATTTAAATAAATGTAGTAATTGTAGTCTCACAATTGTCAGTAGCATACATCTATGTTTTTTTCTTAGAACAAGAAACTATCACATTCAAAAATGCAGAATAGAAGGTGCGTCAATTTTTCCTATATGCGGCGTTTTGCCCCAGTTTACGGTATTCTAAATAAATTTATTTATATCGGAAAGTACAATGGAAGCAAGGTGGCTAAGCAACGATATGTTGCGAAAGAATACTTTGAAAATGGAAATGGTGTGTTGCGAAATGGGATAATATGCTGTGATAGTAATGGTGAATTCTTGTAAGTAATGCTGTAATAAAATTTTCACCGAGCGGAAAAGACGCCAACGGCGTCGAATATCCGCGTTGCAATATCAGTGGGGGATTGAAAAATTAGAAGCACCACGTTGCTTGCGAATGCCACAGCTGTGAAACCTATAAAAACTGGACAAACCCTCGATATTGCTTGATACGTGAAATGTGTTTCGTGAGTTTAAATGTACCAAGTATAACAAAATTTTCGGATCGTTCAGACGTTTACGATCTAGTTGTAAATTTTGATTGACAGGTTAGTTTCTTCGTTTCTGTAAATGGCCAGAGCCATTTATTTTTTGTATCTGGAGAAATGTACATTTAGCATTTTTTACTTAGAACAGAGTTTCTTTGGCTTTTAAATAATTACTTTTCTGGAGAAAACAAAATTTCCGAAGACTTTGAAGCAACAGTGAATTTTTTAGAAAAGTTCAGGTTTAGATGAATTTCCTAAATTTTTTTATTCAAATTAACTATTTTTGCCTATAAAAACTGGATGAACCCCCGTTATTAGTTGAAACGTTAAATCTGCTTTTAGAGTCTAAATGTACCAAGTTCAGCAAAATTTTCGAATCGGTAAAACATTTACGATCTAGTTGTAAATTTTCGATTTAAATTGAAGATTTTAAATATACCCCTTTGGAATAATTGGAATCATTGTCTTTAAATTTAATTAAAGTGTATTTAAATTCATCTTATTTATTTATGCTAGAAGTAATCAATGTTGTGAAATAAAAATTCAATAAATAAATCATTTTAATAATTTTAATTTTTCATACCCATATGATATGAATGATTTTCGGGTATTTTTCAAACTTTCAAGAAATTATCAAGAGCCATAAAACGTTTCAAAAAATTTCAAAGATTTTAAGGAACTTTTAATTGATTTCAATCACTTCAAGGGATATGAAGAGATTAAAAGAATATTAGGTGATTTTTCAGTATCTCAAGAAATTTTTAATAGATTTCAATAGTAACCTTGAAACTTTCATAGAATTTTCAAAACCTCTAAAGAATATAAACGGAGTTCAAAGGATTGCAAATATTTCAGGAAATTTTCATAAATTCCAAGGAATTTTTAATGGATTCAAATACTTTGAATGGATTTCAAATGATTCTAAATATTGCTTAAGGATTCTGAACGATTTTGAAGAATTATGGGTATTTTCAAATGTCGAGGACTGCCTAAGAACTTAAAAAGTTTCAAGGAATTGCAAAAGAGTTCAAAGTATGTGAGACATTTAACGTGTTTTAAAATACGTTAAGGTATTTTTAATAAATTTTAAGGCTGTGTACATATTCAAAAAGATTTTAAAGATTTCCAGGTATTTTTAAATTAACATCGAATTTTCTAGGGCTTTACAAATTTTTAAGAGATTTAAAAATATTTCACGGGATGTGAAGTATTTTAGGGAATTTGAAAAGATTCTAAGTAATTTTTCTAGATTTCAATAATTTATAGGCATTTTAAAGGATTATAAAGAGTTTAGGGTATTTTTATAACTACCAAAAAATTTTGTAGAGGATTCAAAAGTTTTAAGGTATTTCAATCGATTTCAAAGGATTGTAAGATTTTTAGGGAATTTCTTATCAGTTTCAATAATTTTTAGAGATTTCAAATAATTTCAAGGTATTTAAAAGATTCTTTATTATGAAATATAAACTAATATTTATTAAACTTATTTCAAAATCACTATGGTGATTAATTTTCGTCTTTAAATGACATGCCTTTAATTGAATTATAGTTTGATTCTTCAATTTTCGATTATTTGTACTTGTTTTTTTCACAACTTTGATTGCCTTTAAATATCATAATTCACGTATGTACTAGGCAAAGTTTTTGCACAAGTAGTGTTTATGTTGGGATTTCACCACTTGGTAGAAATAATAACAATTCCACATATTTTAATCATTTTCACTTAACAAATTGTAATAAAATTGTAATATAAAGTCGACTTTTTCTTAAACTTTTTTGTATCTTTTCTTGTTTCTTCATATTTTAATAAATATTTTGTTTTTCAATATAAATCTAAAAGATCCATTTACGTGGCCTGGAGGTCTGTCTGCATGTTAAAAATCTGGATAAAATCACAAAAATAATAAAAAATAAAAAAATCAAAAAAAAGTTTGAGTTTAGTTGGTAAACGCTTGTAAGATGTAACTTGGTCTACCTTTCAAAAATGGCGCTTTAAATAATCTTTTCTTAGCGAATGTAATTACAAATTTATTTCGGCCTGATTGATTTGTAAAATTATAAAATTGAATGTAACTGTCAAATTTTTATAATCATTTGACTAAAATTATAGTCTGTAGAGGACTTTCGGTTAGATGTTTTTTAATTAAAAATTGTATTATAGCAATTTTCATTGGGTTTCAATAAATACCTTCAAAAGTTACAGAATTTGTGTTGACCTAAACTTTGTTTAGGATAGTTCGTAAATTGACGAAGATTACTCACCTTCAGTGTTCAAAAGACTTTTGGTAGCAGATAAAAATTCCGGGTACCAATTTTTATCTGATTCGCATTTCGTCCTAAATGGAAGTTTTTTTTTTGTACGAGAATTTAATATATTTTTCTAGTTTTGTTTTATTACTTAGCAGCGATTTGTTACAAAGAATATCGATTATTTTTTATTATTAAACTTTCCGGCACTGTGACGCGGACTTTAGGAAATAGCAGGAAATGGAAGATAAGGAGCAAACAAATGTTGTAGTTGAAGTGACAGATGCTCCAGGAAATAAAACCTGGACCCAAAAGTTTTCAGGAATGCCCTAGGAGAAATTTCTAAAAAACGTATTTTGGCAATCACTGCTGTCAATGCATATAAAAGTTTTATTTATGCTTGTTAACTCATTTTGTTTCACTTTTAAAGCGCTTCTGGAGCAGTAAAGTATTTATCTAATAATAATCCAAATTTGTAAGTTCTTAGATTTAAAAAAAAATCAATATTAGAATACTTCAGTTGGATTTTATAATATTTAATTTTTAAACGGGCTTGAGAATTAAATCTTGCACTCTGATAAAAAAAAAAACGGTTGGAAACTGTATATCTGAAAGCGTTTGAATTTTCAAATATAAAAAGAAGAGCGACAAAGGAAATTTGAAGAAAGTGGAATATTATTACTTTCGAATATGTTTAAATATGAAAACCAGCTATTTATAAAGCATGAGCTCAAGCTTTTAATTCAGAAATATGAAAATATTAAAGATTTTAGAATGGATAACTATAAATCTTATGAGCATTATATCAATCTTATATGCATTGAGAACAGTGATTGCCAAAATACGTTTTTTAGAAATTTCTCCTAGCTCTAACATAGCAAGGGACTAAAAAAATCTTAGGGTATTTGAAATGATTTCAAAGAAATACAAAGGGTTTCACAAACTTCAAATCATTTATAAAGAATTCAAGATTACTAAGAGATGTTAAGGGATTTGATGGAATTTCAAAAGATACTGAAGAAATTCGAAAGATTTTAAGAGGTTTTAAGGAATTAAAAGCAATTTGCATAGATTAAAAAGAGTATTTAGGGATTTCCAAAGATTCCAAATTATTTCGATTTTGAGGCATGTCGTGGCATTTTGATGGGATTTTAAACATTTTAGGAGATTTGGAGCAAATTTCATAAAATTTCCAAAGATTTCACAGGATTTTAAGAGATACAGAAGTATTTTTGAACATTTTGAAGGATATCAGCGGATTTTAATAGTGTTTCGAAAATTTAAAGTGACTTAAGGGGATTTCATATGGTTGCAGGATTTTGGAAAATTTTAAAAGATATCAAAGTATACACAAAGATTTGAGAGGATTTCGTAAGGTTTCAAAAGCTTTAAAAGGATTTTTTAGGATTTCCGAGTATTATAATTGATTCTAAGGGATTTTGCAGAAGCTTAATAGCGTTTAGAAAATTTAATTGTATGTTAAAAAATTTTAATTTCAAAAGATTAGGAAGGATTTCCATGGATTCAAGGGATTTCTCTGAGTTTTTAAGGATTATAAGGCAATTCCATAGCCTAATAATTTTAAAAGGATTCTAAAATTTTATGTGCGGTATTTCTTGAACTGAAAGGATTTAAAAAAATTCTCATATTTAGAAAAATGTTAAGGGTTTTACAATATTTCCAGGAATCTAACAGACTTCTAGGGATTCCACGATATATTATCTAGAGTATTCACAACACACAGGCATTTATAAAAAGACATTACAAAAAATTCCAATTTTGATATTTTTAATAATTAGAATAACTCTAGTAATAATAACCATTCCTTAAAATTATTTTAATTATCTTTAAGGCAAGTCTTCATAGCTTTTACTTGATTATTAAGGTATTTGAACAAAATTCGGTTATCATGAAGTAGGGTCAAACTTGTTGCAAAAATTATGAAAATCTGGAGAAAGAATCCTGAGGAAAAATCTAAAAATGTTTGAATAACTTAAAAAATGCTAGAAGACCTACCTCTAAAATAGCCCAAAAACTTTTAAAAATTGGTATTATTTTCAAAGTTATTCCAATTTTTCTGAAACATCTAAATTTAATGCTTCTTCGCAATACATTTTAAAAAACTTTACATATTGCTTTCAACTTCAAATCATCAGATGCAGAATTTTATTCAATTTTGCGGCTGAGGAATTTTGTAATATAACTGTAACAACTCAATTCAACTAAGGCTTGTTTAAAAAATAATTAAATGTGCTTCATAACATGAAAAAAAAGTTTATATCCTTGACGGCGCTAATGACCTTAAAATATAAGTCTTGCTTTTAATTTAATGGTAGGTAGAGGCCCTTGACGATATAAGGCACTTTGTAATAAAGGCGCTTTGTGAGAGTCTACTGTGAATCAAGTCAGTGTAACATATTATATCCTGAAATTATACACATGAATAATACTTGACACATACGAAGCGATTATTAAAAAAAAAGAACTTTAAAATTTTCCAACACCTTGAGATATCCAAGACACCTTGAACATAATTCCCAATATTATTCCCGAGTGTCGCAAGAATTTAAATTCTTCGCAAAGTAAAAAGGAAAAACAAAGATTGCCGGAAAACTTGTTTCCCAAGTTCTGGAACTTGTCGCATCCACGAGATACGTTGAATATTCAGATAGGGCGCATGCATCGAATGGTTGAGGGGTCTATATCGCTCTATATCGGCAAAGTTCCCGGTCAGGAATTCCTGTCACGCGGTAAAGACTGACCTGCTTGAAACAATAACCCTGCCACCTACGTGATGTTTCTTCCAAGAAGACTATGGTTTATACAATAAATAATGGTCCTCTCTCTCTTTCTTTTCCATCAGTAACTTGACTGACGCTCCTTTTGCCCAAGAGAAATCATACCCCTGACTTGCGGTACATCCGCCTCTGGAAGGATTTCCGGTGAGTGATATTATTACCGTTTGCAGCTTCCCTAAAGCCTCCTACAGGCTCACGTACACACGTGTATAAATGATGACCGTCCTTCCCTTTCGGACCTACTTGCCCAGAAAGTCTTGATCGTCCTTTCGATTTGGAATGCAGGGTCCTTTGGTCCTTTCAAAAGCCGAGAGCATGGAGCTTGGAAATAAAGTGGCGCTACGCGAATTGAATGACCACCCTCCAACTGAAAAGGTCCTTTCCATATTTCTTAGCTGGATGAAAGCTATGAAAATGTATATACACGTATGCCCAGCTGAGGAAAAATAAACACTTTGAAAGGAAATTGAGAAAGTTTGATGTTTTCGGGGAGAAATTGCATGGAAAAATCAGACTGGGTTTGGGAGGATTCATGATATGCGAGGTGACGGGTCCATTGGGGGTGTGAAGAGTGGATATCAAATATCAGAGGAATATCGAAAGATTCTATTGATGAGGAAGTCGAAGCAACTCAGATGACAGCCACTTCAGAAATGTATTGAGTGACTACATCCGGAGTTCTTTCTCCATTAACAGATGTCGATAACACTTGTGATTTTGTCGTCGAGAGAGACAATTTGAGAGCTATAATAACACTTGTGACTACTAGAGGGTTTCCTTTTGCTGGAAAGGGGACTTCAGTTTATGTCTTGCTCATCTGAGAAGTGAATTACAGAATCAATTTTCAACTGCTCGATGCAATGTGCAGGGTGACCGAAAAAAGTTATTATAAAAATACCCGGGCTTTTTTCGGATTTTCCCTGATCAGTTTTTCACTTTCTCTGACTATTAATATTTAAATATCAGAATTTTAATATTGTAAGATTTTTTATATAGAATCTTTAATAATCGAAATAAAACTATAAACTTTTAGATTAAAATTTGAATATTTCTAATTTATTGATTTATTGATTTATTGAAACCAAGAATTGTTGAATTTTCAACTTAAAAATATGAGTTTTTAAGAAAATAGTTAATTTTTTGACAAAATTATTACATTTTTAACGCAATAGTTTAATTTTTAAACAACCCGAATTCTCAATTTGCAAAGCTGTATTTTTAACTGAATAATCGAATTTTCTAGGAAACCAGAATAATTTTGAACCAAAAACAGTTGCACTTCCAAACAACAGATTGAATTATTTTTTGAATGCAGTTGAACTTTCAGAAATAAAGTAAATTTTCAATTAAAAAGGACGAATTTTTTGCCTGAATAGAAGAATGGTTTCAACAAAATGTAAATTTCAACAAAGGTGAATTTTTATTGAAATAGTCGAATTTTCAAACAAAAATGAATAAATTTCAAAAATGACAGACGTATTTTCAATAAAATTAAAAAATTTGTAAGTCTAACAGACGAATTTTTTTAGAAATAGTTAAATTTTTAACTTGAAAGGCCCAAATTTCAACAAAAAGATGATTTATCAAGAAAAAATGTAATAGTCGATATTTTAACCAAATATATAAAAGTTCTACAAAAAGAAATTCATTTTAAAATCAAAAAGTTAAAATGTAAGCCCCAAAGGTTAATTTTCTGCCAAAAGGCTGATTTTCAACTAACAAATGAATTTTTAATAAAAAAAAATTAACCTTCAACTCAAATAATGAATGTTTAACATACAAAGATTTTTTCATTAGACAATAAAATAAAGTTCATCGAATTCTTAAACTTTCAGGCAAATAAGAAATTTTAGCCAAAAAAATTCTGATCAGTTTTTACAAAAAATGGAAAAGTTACATTTTTAGTGTGCAAAATATATTTTTAAAAGACAATATACTTTCAACAGAGTAGTTTAATTTTCCACGAATAAGATGAACCTTCAAGTAAAAAAACCTTCAGGAGAGTAGTTCAACTTTTATTCGAGTAGTTAAATCTTCAATGTTTAAAATCATTAAAAAAATTACTTTGCAAAAAAGTCTGTCGACCTTCAACAAAGTAGTTCAATTTTTAATTAAAAAAGATGAAGTTTTAACGGAAAATTTAATTTCAACAGAAAAAGAAGGATTTTAGTTTATTTTTAACACTAAGATGTGCATTTTTAAGAAAAAGTTAATTGTCTAACAAAATTGTTTAATTTTTAATTTAAAAACACCATTTAAAAAATGTGTATTTTTCCAAAACCGTTTAAAGTATTTTCTGATCATTATTTTCCAAAGACCTGGATCTTAATCTTATGAAATTTTTTAAATAGAATCTTTTATTAATGGAATAAAATAACCTGCAATTAAAATTTCAAGTTTATAATCCTTGACAGTAATTTAAAGTAAAAATTATAATGTTATTATACATAATTAAATATTATAACTATAATTATATGTTTATTTTTTATCTTATAAGAATTCCCTGACTTTGACCCGACTTTCAGTGACTAATAAAATTCCATGTCAGGTGATTTCGTATAAAGAAACAAAGCATGGTTACTGCATATAAAAATATTAGGTTAGAATTGCTGTGTATACCGAATAAAATCTCATTTTTTGAAATTTCGATTCTTTGTACCAAAATAAAAAAGCAGACCCTTCTGTATCAGGCAGTAAAACATTAACGTTTTCTATACAATCGTGAATATTGCCGAGGATTCCATAACATTTTAGTACCCGCTGTATCGCGGTCTGGTTTTGTTGATTTTATCACCAAAAGTACAAATGTCAAAATCGATTAACACTAACTTCATTTCATATATGGACCTATGGAACAGAATTCTAAACTTATAAAACATAATAAATATTAACATAAATTGGACAAGTAATAATGAGAATTTTAATTAACTCAATTTTAATTTTATTACCAATTTCGTTACAAGTTCTCTGAGTCCTGTTTCAGGAAATTCCAATCGAGTTCCCAAGAGATTTTAATGGACTTAAACTTCAATTTCACTAGAGTTTCCTGGTAGGAATATAATACATTTTGTAAGATGATTTTAAAAGAAAATTTCTCTACAAAATTCTAACTTCCTTATAAGTTTTTTCTTGGATTGCATAAATTTTTTTTTTTTAAATTACCTCTACATTTGAATTTATTAATTCTGACTAACGATTGATCAAATTTAACTGATTTTCAATCAAACTGATAGGCAGATTCTATCTATCACAATTAGTAAAATTAAACTAATATTCAGTAGAAAAATGTATTGAAATATTACCAAAAATAATTTTACTAATTCTGTACAAGAAATTGACTAACAATTTGCTTCACTAATTAAATTAGCCAAAAGCCATTTCAAATTTTCTGATCATATATTTCCCCCGACCAATATATAAAGATGTTTTTTTTTAAATTCTACCCAATAAGGGTGCAGAACTGGATAATTTCACTTTTTTCTAGAAAATAAACCACGGTAAAGTGCTTTTGTAAATTTTTAAAGCAAATCTTTGAAGGTAGTTGGTAATAAAGGTAAATTGTAATAATATACTCACTGTAATAATATATTGTAAATAATAATAATTAAAGGTAAGGTGTTGGTATAGGGATTTAAGAAAAATGAGAAGGATTCAATGAGATTTATAAAAATTTAATTTGAATTCTATAAAAATTCAAGTGAACTGGTAACAATTAAAAAAGATAAAATAATTGAATTCAGTTAGTTGAAATGAATAAAGAAAAATTTAAGGAAAATTAAAAGAATTTGACGAAATCTGTAGTGTTAAAAGTTCTTTGAAAATTTCCTAAAATATTCAAAATTCTTTGATATCCTTTAAAACTTTGTAATGCTCTTGAATATACCTTGCAATAATTTAAAATGTCCGCAAACATTCGAAATCCTTTGAGATTCTATTATACTTGACATGAGTTGAAAATGCTTTGAAATCTTTTATTGAGAATGTATGGAAATATTTAGAATGTACTAACATATTTCAAATCCTCTGAAATCTCATTTAAATACCAAAATCAAATAAAAATTCCTTGGAATCTTTTAAAATACCATAAAATGTTTCAAATCCTTTGAAATCCCTGAAAGTCTCTCGAAATTGATTAAAGTTCTTAAAAATTACTTAAAATATTTCAGGTTTGTTGAAAACCCTTCAAATTATTGAAATCAATCCAAAATTCCTTGAAATAGTTTAAAATTATCTCAAATATTTCAAATCCCTGAGAAACGTTTCAAAAAGTAATAATAAATTCAAAATTATTAGGAATCCTTTGAAATTTCCTACATATTTCAAATCCTTTGAGAACCTTTTAAATTTGACACGAACTAAATATTCTCAATCATCTTTTATTTGAAATATCTAGAAACATATTAATTCTTTTTGATCTTTTAAAATCTCTTAAAACATAAAGCTCTAAAAATGCTTTGAAATTGTTTAAAATACTCTAAAATATTTCAAATTCTCTCAACTCTGTTAAAATTGGTTAAATCTCTTAAAAATTTAAAAAAATATTTCATCCCTTTTTGCAACCCTTCTTATAATTGAAATTAATCAAAAAGTCGTTGAAATATTATTAAATTCCATAACGTATTTTTACTCACTCACAAACCCTTCAAATTATTACAATTGATTGAAAATTTCTTAGGATCTTTTAAAAAACCCTAAAATATTAAAAAATTCCCTAGCATTAAAAAAAGCCCTAAAATCATTAAAGTTCCTTATAATCTTTGCAAATTATTTAAATATATTTAAAATACCCTAATATGTTTCAAAAGCTTCAAAATCTTTTGAAATACGTACCTTGAAATATTTTAGAACCTTTGAAATATATTTAAATTTTTGAAACCTTCAAATACTTTGAGAGCTTTTAAACTGTCTTAAAATCAATTAAATTCCCTGAAATCTTGTAATATACTTGGTAATTATTTAAAATATCACAAACCATTATAGCGTTTGGGTTCATACCCGTGATGGAATGTAACAATCCATGTTTACTTTCCCGCATATACACCTGTGACTCCTGTAAACAGAATCAGTTTAGGTACTCCTCTGTCCGGAAGAGAAACATATGCCAGAGGCGAAATTTAAAATCCGGCAACAAGATATACCGGGACAGAGTACACAAAGTTGTATTCGTATTTCGTAAGAAATTTACTTAAATGACAAGTTTATTTAGAGGGTTTTTGAATGGAACAGTATACCACTTCGTTAAATTCGAAACAATAATCTCCAGTCTCTTTAATCAAAATAATCCAGTGATTTGTGTAACTCAATCCAAAAAGAGAATAGCTGGATAGAGCAAGAAGAGAATATTGTGTATTTTGTGTGTGTGTGTGTGTGTGTGCGTGTGTGTGTGTGTGCGTATGTGTAAGACGGAGAGAGACAAAAAGACAAAGAGGGGCGAATGGAGAGCAAGTGATGATCCGAGTACGCAAACAGAGGCGTCAAAGCTTGCGTCGACTTTAATGTCGCCTCATACTCTCCCAACAAGTAGGAATGGATTCACTATCCGGAAAACGCATCCCCTTGTTTGTTTGACTCAGTACTACCCCTCAATCGCGTTTCGCTTCAGAAACTGGCTTTAACAGTCCACTCTTAATTACAGACGTGGTTATTTCGTCTCAACTACATCTCACCATACCACTCAAATTTCTCTCTCTTACACCCTATTTTTCAGTTTTATTACAATTTACCTCATTATTTCCCTTTAATTAAAAATATATTAGTCTTATAGAGTGGCCGCACAACTCAATTTTCAAAATTCCCTGCGATTATTGCCAGAGAGAGTGATCAGCAACTTGAGTGGCGGCAGTATTGCGAAACGAACGTGCTATTTAAATAAACAACACAGCAATTCTAGATTAAGAAAAAAACACAAAAAAATGGTTAGTCTCTAACTGTGAAAAGTATATATAATCGTTTTGGTTTAGAGAAAGTAGATTAAAAACTCATTCCATCTAGCAAAAATGATTTCATTTTCATTATCAAAAAACTACTAACAAAAATTAAAAAATGCCATACATTTTAGTAAAATTGCCGTAAATTTTTAGAAATTTTAAATATATGCAAAAAAATTTAATAAGATTAAAGGACGAGTGAAAAGTTCCAAAAATAGAATTACCTACACTGTACAATTTTCGAATTGGAAAATTCACAAACAATAAATTTCTTGAATAATAGAGTTCCTGGACAGTTTATTATATTAACGAATAGGAAAATTCTCGAAAAATAATACTCTCCAAAGTTTATAATATTACCAATTTGAAAAATTCCAAATAATTAAATTCCTGATCGAAAATTGACGAATTATAAAATATCCAAGCTAGGAAATTTATGATTTTGGAATTTTCCAATATAGCAATTTTATTACTCAGAAATTGTATTATTTGGGAATGTTATTTTTCAAGATTTTTCAGTCGTGCCTAAATTCATAAAAATATCAAGTGGATTCAAACAAAAATGCCCGAAAATTGCAAACAATTAAAGAATATGGCATAATAAATTTAATTCAGTCAGTTTGAAATGAATTAAGAAAAATTCAGTGAAATTTGAACGAACTTGATGAAATTTATAAGAATCTAAGGTGAGTTTCAAAGATTTTGGGATGAATTAAACAACAAATAAAAACATCAAATTAATAAAGTAGAATCGAGTGAGTTCAAAAGAACTCAAGCGAATTAAAATAATTTAAGAGAATTCCGAATAATTCAAACAGTTTCAAAAAATATTTGAAAATCATTTAAAATCTTCAAAAGCCTACAAAATCCCTCACTTTTTGTGAAAAGATTCTTTGAAATTCATTAAAATATTTTATGCGTCTCGTCCAATATTTTGCATAAGCTTGATTAGTCGTCCTGGATTTTCGGAACTTTTCCATGCCCTTTTCCAGCTCTCCCAATTCTTTGGGACGACTTTCTATGAAATTCTATGAAATTTTTGTTTAAATACCTTAAAACGCTTCAAATCTTTTCAAATTCCTTTAACCTTTTCCAATATTATAAGAACTTCTAATATCCCTGAAAATCATAAAAATCTTTGGAAATCTCTTGACATTTTTTAAATATCTGAAAAATGCCTGCGAATCTTTTTAAATAGACAAAAGTATCTCAAATCCTTTGAAATCCCATTAGAATACTGAAATCAATTAAAAATACATTTAAGATTTTTTAAAAGAGTCTGAAATATTTTAAAACTTTGAAAATCATTTAAAATTCGTTGACGTTTTTTAAAACTATTAAAAATTCCAGTAACGTTTTTTAAGTGCTTTAGGATATTTAAAATCCTTTGAACTCTTTTGAAATCTCTTGAAACTTTTTAAGGTTCTTGAAAATGCCCCAGAATATTTGTAAATACCCTAAAATCTTGAAATTACTTAGAATTACTTCTAATTATGGAAATATATCAAAAATACCATAAAATGTTTCAAATATTTTTAAATCATTTTAAATTCCTTGAAATTGTTTAGAGCTTTTAAAAAATCTTTAAATTAAAAAAAGACCATGAAATCTATAAAATTCATTAAAATCTCGTCAAATTATTTAAAACAATCGATTATTTCTTGGAATATATAAAAATATCCTAAAATATTTTGAATATGAAGATATTTCCTGAAATCCGGGATATTTTAAATCCATTGAGATAATTAAAACTTTTGGAAATTTGGCATAATCCCTTGGAATCTTTTGAAATATCCCAAAACTTTAGAAGTCCTATAAAACTATTCCATTGCTTCCGAAATCTTGGTAAAGTGTTTCAAAACTCCATGGATTTGTTTTTCAAATGTAAAAGAAACTTTTGACAGTTTTTTCAAATTTCTGCATAAAACTCCTTTGGAGTCATTTTAAATAATCAAAATCTATTCCGAATACGCTAAGATATTTCAAATTTTTAAAACTATTTCCAAACCCCTTAAAAATGGTTTAAACCATTGAAAATACCTTGTATTTTTAAATACCCTAAAACCCATAAAGATGTTCCAAATCCCTTTAAATTCTTTAAATCTATTAAACTTTGCTTAGATCCTTTTTAAACACTCTAAAATATTTCAATAAATGTTTGAAAAATTCTTAGTTTACAACAAACTCTCGCCTTCAGTAACGCCGTTCTCAGCCTACCTAGAACTGCTGGCGCTCGCGATTTCTCAGAGGAGTAGGACGAGAGCGGTTG
>NC_046665.1:62560075-62572539 GCF_010883055.1 Belonocnema kinseyi
AAACGAGTCAGGCGGTCCTCTTTGTTCACGTTCCTGTATCCCTGAAATCAGTCCAAGGCCATTTGAAGGTAACCCCCGACACTTCACTGAAAGCGAGAGTTCGGTGTATTTTTTATTAATTCTTGATCTATGTAATTTTTATTTAATTGATTTATTTTAATTTTAATGTAATGTTTATTTAGTTTATAGTGTGCCAGCTCTGAATATTCTTGGCGGTTACTTAAAATGCTTCTTACACTTATTCCCTGACTTTCGCCATTTTTTGTAATCGCTGACTTTGCCCTGATGTTCTTCGACAAAAAAATTGCTTGACTTTTTCCTGATCTCTGGATTTTCTCTAACTCTCTTTCTATTAACAGAAATTATTTTATTGCACAAAATTTTGAATTTAATTGACTCTTTCATACATTTCCATGTCTCGAATTTCGATTAAAGATAAGTCTAAATTTACATACGAGATTGTATCTTCGTTAATTAAACATTAAAATCACCAATTATCTTTAGATTGTACGATCCTCATAATTGTATTAACTCTCCTACTTATTCCCTGAAGCAATTAATAATTTATTTGAGCATAAATGTATCGGTAAGTTAAATATTTCCTGCCACTAAATTATCGAAATTTAATCAAATTTAAAGCTCTTATATTCCAAGCTTCATTTTCCTAATAAATGAAGAACAAGTCATTATCTCGAAGGTTCATGGATTGCTGTCTTAATAATTAATAACATGTCTCAATCCCGATTACTGGAAGGTTTAAGATCAAGAATTGAGATCAAATTAGCACTTTAGAGGATTAATTGAAACGAAGATTGCGAAACTTCAAAGTCCATATAAGCGTATTTGAAAAACGATAAATCAGACTAAGTCGCGGCTTAAGCTTGGCTTAAATATTACGAGAGGTGAGTTGCACCTGTGGTAGTTAGTGCAGGAAATATATCGCTATAACAATGCGTCTTCTTTAAAGATATATAAAGGAAAGGAGTGCAAATATATTTTCCTTCAGGAAATATATCTATCAAGCGATGTCACTTTTCATTGTATCTTTATCTTTCATTTTTTCTTCCGGAACTATAAAGAAATGCAGTGCTTCGGATTGGCCACTGGCTTCGGAGAAACTTATGATTCTCGAATCGAATCTCGTTTCTGCTGGGCTTTTCGAGGGACTTGGAAAAAGTAACGAGCTTCGTGGCACAGTCAGGATTTCTGTTCGCGGATGAGAGTGAAATGAAATTGGAGTTGGAGCACCAATTCGAGTGGGCAGGATCGTCAAGGATAGACAATGGAAAGAAGGTAAAGAGAACAAAGTCGAGAGGCTTAAAATCTTACGTTTTATAAAAAGGGGGGTCACGGTCCCTAGGCTACTACTTGCAGATATAAAAACCTTGCAATACGGGACGTCTTTCTTAAGGAGATAAGGATTAGTCTAATTTATCAATAAATTGTACGTTTGGGATAAAGATTTGCGGAAAAAAGAAACTAGGGGGATCGAAATGCTTGAAATCATTTATTATGAGGTTTTTCTAGACATTTTTTGTCCATGTGCTTTAACTTTGTACCTGGTTCTGCGATTGTCAAAAACAAGTATTTACCATTCATCGTAGCGTATACAGCAATTTCTTGTGAAACACTTTTCGCACAATTTCGATAACCCCACTACAGTCTCGAGTGAAAAATACTTGTTAAAAAATAATTGCATAATTGTTGGATATTTATGTCACATATCATATTTTACACAATTTTAACAAAATTATCTGAAATTTTGCGCAAGCTGTACTTTATTTTGGCTGCAGAATAATTTATTAAACAAAATTATACTAACAAATCAGATCGTCAATTTAGAATAATAAAAATTGAAGAAGGTTTACACAGTACCAATTAATTTTCCGATCAGAATGCAACTTTTGTTTATCATTGAATTTAAGAAACACTCGTTTTTGATAACTAATTATAGAATATTGCTAACAAAAGTTGTTTAAAATTGCTGTTTCTTAAATTTAGGTACAAAGAAATTATTTTGAATAGAAAATTTTTGTTTCCTGTTTAGGGTACGTGCCTTGGATAGCAATTTTCCTTTCTTCGGAATTTATTGGTTTTTTCTTTTTTTTGGGAGGGGGGAGCACATCCAACGATTAGGCTAATTTTTTGTTAATAATTATAATTATATAGTACCTTATGAATCATTTTAAAATTTTCGGGCATTTCTATTTAATAGCATAATTATATTCAATAGTATAATTTAAGAGTTGAATTTTCTCTCTTGAATAGTTTCATACTTGTGCTAAAAATTGTAATTCTGAAGAATGTCGATTTTCATCTACCAGAATTTTCAGATTTCATTACCCGATTCAATAAATTCTTTGTGAATAAATGTTAAGGAATTTCTATTTAATTTTTGTAGTCGTTTACCTAAAGACTTCCATCAAATTTTTCAGAGAATGTTGGCATCTATTTTTTTCGAAATTTAATCAAAATTTCTCTAAAATGAAAATAAATTTCTATATCCTCTACAATGTTAAGAGTAATTCCGTCCATCCAATTTCAAATAGATTTCCATGCTCTTCCTCTATCAAATGCAAATAGAATTTCTTGACATTTCTCTCGTGAAGTAAAAAAATAAAATAATGAAAGGTCTGAAACGCTTGATATTTAATAAAATACCATAACATATGAGTGGATATTAGATTTTTTAAATTAAAGAACCATGCAAATAAAAAAGTGATTTGAAACTTATTATTAGGGAGTATCTAAATGAGATCTTAGCCATGCAATATGTAATAGCGAGCTCATAGGTTTAATGACCTTTGTAAGAAACGAGCTTATGGAACATAATTTTTCTCATTTATAATACTCGAAAGGTATTTCAACTTATTCACTTGAAGTGAAATTGAAACTTTTGGCTTGCTGAACATGGACCTATACTACTTCTTTCTATCTGGCTGACCACGCCCTGATATATACCACTGCCAATTTCATGATCTCATTCATCAATATTTTTTTCTTCTTTCTTTAGCAACCTTTTTAAAATTAAATCTTGTCTAAACAGATCTTCTCGATCGCCTCGCTGCGTATCGAATCACAGATTTTCCGATGGCCAGTCGGGTGCTTTTCAGAAGAATACCTTTTCAGAAACACACGCATTATTTTGCAAGATGTCACGTATTGATAGATACAAGTCAATTTTACAGGGAATCTGTATGATATGTATAATCTTTCCAAAGTAACTTTGATTAAAACGTAACACCCTGCAAAAGAATGGGTGTGCTTTCAAAAGGGATTCTTCTTCATGATCTATCGAATAGTTTAAGGGAAAAACACCGGATCGGCAAATGGCAGTTTTGTGGTTCGATTGCCAGCGGAGCGATAAAGAAGATTTTCTTTCGAAAAGAATTTAATTTGAAATAAAAAAATGCATAGCTCCATCTAGTCTGAAAATACGTTAAGAATTTCTGTTATTTGAAAAGTTAGCTTAGGTCGATATTGTTGATTTCTATTTTCACGATAGATGAAAACATATCTCCGCTGATCGGTGGTTACCACCTCTCTGGTGATAATACAGATTCCTTTCAAAAAACTTTTGTTCATTCACGATTGCGAAATAAAAAATGATTTCCGAACAACATACAGTCCTATATTTTAAAAATAACAGCACTTGCTTCCAAGGTTGTTAAAATTTGATTCTTACTCACATTTATACTCTTTTGTATCCGACGGATTTCTATGGTATCAGTATATCCATGTAGAGTGACCGCATGACCTTTTAGTACTTGGGAGCTTTATGTCCTTCCTGACCGGAGGGAGACGAACGCTCCGATAATTTCATAACCCGCTCGCGAGAACAATGTCGCCTATATTCATGGGTCATCTAATACCCCGTCTTATTCGAGCTGGCAGAGTGCCAAAGGTTGTAAATCTAAAATTACCTGTGGAAAGTCGAGATTTCGTTTCTCTGTGAAACTTCCACTGGGTTTACATACTTCCATGTAGTAAGGGTGCTACAGTATCCTAGAGTCCATATTGGTGCTCCTACTAGTCGTCGTGGATTTTAGGAAGTGCTCGTTTTCGCACGAGGGAATAGGAGAAAGATGCACAGAAAAGGTGGAGAGATAGTAAAGAGTAGTGGGAGGGGTGGTAAACAGAAAGAGGACAGAAGGAGGTCAAAGACTAAAAGAGATAGCAGACAAAAGAGAGATATAATAAAAGAAAAAGGGAAAATGAGACAAAAGGACCAAGCGACGGGCCAATAGGGGTCAAAATGGAAATGGTAACGACTGACCTGGGTCACCGCAATGCTAGTTTCTCTGAACATGAAGAAGAGTGACACAGGAGTTTCAGGGAACACAGGAGAGAGAACAAGACATATAGAGAAAGAGAATCAAAGACCAAGCTTGTGTTTGAGTTGTATTCGCGAGTTCAACTCCCTCAGACATTAGGGGTGGAAGTGAAATGTAGCTTGGTTCAACTTTACCGTTACAAAGGGTGTTCTAAAGGAGAGTAAAAAAGGTCGGAAGATAACATTAGAGAACGAATACCATTCTCAAACGATACATTCTAACCCAAGATTTTAGCTTCCAATCATTTTTGGATACTGGACGAAGTAGACTTTGAATAAAGGATGGTACAGTCACTGAGTTTGTGGACTTCAAGAGTTCGGGATAAACAGATCAAATAGAAGTTAGAATTCAGTTATTCTGAGAAAAGTTGGAAGAAGGTATCAAACAATAAAGAATCTATAGTATGAAATTACACTCAGTGAATAAACTTTAATATTTTTATACTCACAGACGCCTTGTATAAGCATTTATCCAAAGTAACTCACCTGAAACAAAAAATAAATACTTTGGTTAGATGAGAGCATATTGTATGGTGAGAGCATATGAGGAATAATGTCTACCAATCTATCGTTGCAATAATGACCTTCCGTTTTATGGACGATCAATCACTGGACTCTGCAGTAGCATGATTAATCGCCGTTTGCACTGTGATCATGCAAATTTATGTTTGAAGAGTGTCATATGCTGAATATGAATTTAGCGAGCTAGAAACTTTAGCTGCAAGAAGAGTTGGAAAGTTATGAGTACACAACCCATAATAGAGTTGAGAAAATAAATTTTATATTATAATATACATAATGGAATAAAAACATAATTTTCCCAAATTTTTGAATCTGACCAATCCAATCATCTTTCATAATTAGTATTTTAATCGAACCGTAAAAAACTGTTCAATCCTAAATTTAGCACCACTTAGGGTGACCGTGAAACTTCATGCTGAAAGTTCTCTGATTTTCCCCATATTAATTTTTCGTTTTTCCTGACGATTAATATTAAACGACTGAAATTCTTATTAGGTTTCAAAAGAATTCAACCTTAAGTAAAAACAATTTGATCGAACGTAGAAATATCAAAGGTGATCTTAGAATACTAAAGGATGCATTGAAGAAAAATTAAAAATAAATTGCAACAAATATTTGAAAATCTCCTGAAATCTATGAAAGCCTACGAAATGACTCACTTCTCGCGATTCATTCTTTGCAATTCTATAAAAGGTTATAAAATTCCGTGAAATTATACAAAATCTGAAAATATTTCTTAAACTCCTGTAAAATTTATGGAAATACCTTCTTCTATTCTTCGAAAACTCATGAATTTTTGCAATTCCTTTAAATCAAATTAAATACTTTGAAAGCCCTTATAATTTTTCCATCTCCTCGCAATGCTTTGGAATCTTTTCATATACCCTTGAGCAATCAAAAAACTTTAAAAACCATTTTAGTTATTAAAATCAATTAAAAACTCCTTAAACATTTTCAAGTTCTCTGAAATATTCCAAATCCCTTGATATTTAAAGTTCTTAAAAATTTCTTAGAATTTTTAAAAAACAATGAAATTGTAAAAAAATTGTAATCTTATAAAATATTTTAAAAACTTTAAAATCCTATGAAATTTCGTAAATTTTTGTAGATAATTTTTTTAAATACATTCAAACATTACAAAATGCCGTTAAATTACATTTTGGAAAATAAAATTAAATATACCTTTAGAACTTTCAAAATCTCTTAAAATCATTGAAATTCTCGGAAAACTGACCAAATTCCTCGGATTTTTCAAAGATATTTTAAAAACTATAAAACCCTCCACTGAAATTGTTCCGCACCTTCCGAAGTTATAAGCAATTATTTAAAACCCTATGAAAGTTTGTTGAAATCTCTTAAAATCGTTCAAATCATTAAAAAATCCTTGAAATTTTCAATTACTTTTAAATCCCATGGAATATTTTTAAATGCACGATAGTGTTTTAAGATAATTAAAATATTTTAAAATCCTTTGAAACGTTTTTAACCTCTAAAAAATTCCTAGAACATTTTAAAACTACCCTAAAATATTTCAAGAAAATCAAAGCAGGGAACCTAAGTGGTGATAAATCCAGTTTTTTAATTAATTGAATTTTCTTTGGAAATACTACCTGCTCCCTTCTTTACACGCCTTTTAATCAAATTTAGGGTCTTGAAACGTTTAAACCGAAAATGTAATATTTAAAGGTGTTCAAATCTTCTGAAATTTTTAAGAATTTAAACTAAAAGTAATTTTTGTTGTTGTTATATAGTGTGATTTGTTTATTAAATAATCCAAAAATGTATTTCAGATGAGTTTCCAAAAGTTTTATGTAGTTTTTTTATTCATAATACCAGGAAAAGCTAAAACGGTCATTTGTATCGAATTGTCACATGAACATGCATCATCTTTTATTTTTCACACAATGGTTATTATACCAAATTTAGTGGAAGAATAGTGACTTAAGAAATCTTTTTATTTAAAAAAGAGACTTGAAATTGATTTGAGAAAAGTCAAGTAAATAAAAGTGACTTTTTTCACTGAATGCGTGGTAGCCCTGATTATTCTTGACAGTTATTTGAAGTGCTTCTTAAAGAATTTTCCTGACGTATGTCATTTCTTTTAAATCCCTAAAACGTTTCTGACTTTCTCTGACCAAACAAATTTCCTGCTTTTCCTTGATTCTCATGGTTTCCCTGACCTAGGGCCACTCTACAAATCCTGCTTGAAGATTCCAACAAATTTACGAATACCCTATTCTCTCAACCATTTACTTAACCAAAACGAAAGAGTACCGAAATTGTATTATTATACAGTTTCGACTTTTCTTCTTTACATTGCAAGATAGACTGCTCAATATCACGTCAGAAAATATATCCAGAGAGAGTATTTGAAAACAAAGTCTTTTAGGTTCCATAGAAGAGTTTTCGTTTCCTCGTTCGCCTCCGGGTTTGCGAAGCTTTCAGCGCGGCTACGCCTCTTCCGGCGCCTATACTTAAGGTCTTCTTATTCCACAATTTGTTGTCACAGGAATACTGTACCGGTTAGAAATGGAAAATCTTGGCTGGCGGAAATGCGTATAGACGATGGTATAGATAGGTACAGTAATGCTTCACAGTGCAGAAGCTAGTTCGTGAGCTGGCTCAACTGGCTAAGCTACTGGTTCTTATAGCACACAAGAGAAGTATATCTTACTAGGGAGGAAACGTAGGGGAATCGGAAATAGAACGTCCTCTCAATTCAACGTAAGGTGGCATCCAGAATGCCAGGATATTGCCGACAGAATGAGAAAAGTGGGAGAGGGCCGATACGCGGTGCATCGACTTAACTGTAGGCTCGGAGGAGATGGAGGAATGAAATCCCCTAAGCCTCCTCCGTTTCTGTTCCTTTACTTTTTTTTATTATTTTTTAATTTTTCTCTTTTTCTCATGGGATTTCCTTTCCTTGCGACACTCCCTTCTCGGGCTTACTTCGCAACATCCCTCCTAGATCATATTCGCAACTAAATATATGTTTCACTCATTTCCGCGCTTCAGGCAAAAATCTTTTTCAATGTGCAGAGTTCTAAAACTCGCGAAAATTCTATATCGGGCTATATTGTCAAGAATAATACTGACGGATTCACGTCTGCTGAATTTAAAATAAATTTAGGAGCAATTATTGTTTATTATAATATATCTTATAATTCAAATGTATAAATATTCTGGGGCATCTTGGAAGACTTAAAATATTTTTATAATTATATAGAATTTCTAAGTAAAACGTAATATTCTATAGGAAAAGCCGATATTTCTAAAATAATATTAATCATTCTGGAACTTTCTGATTTTATCAATTTTGACCTTGAGGTCAATTTTCAAGGTCAAATGGAGGTAAGACCCTTTTCTTAAATAAGGAATACTATTTTTGACTTGGGATTTTAAAAGAACAGGAAATTTTACGTTAAAAATGACCTATTGAAAAATAGTTTTTGTGATCTTGGAAAGGTAAAAAATTTAGGTCAAATGTCTAAGAAACGACCAAATTCCCTTTTTCTGAATTGTCGATGAAATGTTAAGGCGTCCATCAACTTGACCATCATGACCCGGATGAATTTTTTTTGTAGACTTCAGTCTGTGTATTGTTATCACAACCCCCCCCCCCCCAAACACACCCAGACAGTAGCAATCATTTTCGATAAGATGTAAAGACTGTAACTATGTAGTTACAAAAGTGACAATCTTGACAAAGTCACTTCTCTGTGCCAATGGAGAGAAAATCGAACAGTTACTCCGTGGCTGATTTTTATACTGTCCACGCCGTTTTTCCTGGGTAAACGCTAAAAGTAAGGACAAAGTGTCTTTTTTTCTGACTGGTTAGGGGGGGGGGGGTGATGTGATAACAATCCACAGCCTGAAGTCTACAAAAAAATTCATTCGAGCACAGTGCTTAATCTAAGGAAAATCGTTATGACCTTCAGGTGACGTTGAAAATCGACCTGAAGGTCATGGCGTTCAAGGTGATGTACACCTTAACATTTCACTGACTTTTGTATAGCATCTTGAACGTTCTTTTAAGCCGAAAAACCAAGACAATTCAGAAAAAGGGGTTATAATTTAAGAAAAGGGTCTTACCTCCATTCGACCTTGAAAATTGATTTTAAACTGAAAATTGACGGTACAGTCAAATGTCCCTCTCGGGCCTGGTCAATCTTTGTCTAAACAATTTCTTCGCAGATATAGTATTTGACAAGATATTGGGGATTATAGATTAGAATGGACCACAATTTATTTCAGAATAGAAGTTCAGAACATTACAACGAATAGAGATTCGCAGTAGTTAATCGCCGCGAAGTAAAAGAAACCGCGAATATATTTTCTTGAACTTTTCATTCATTTTAAAAGTTTTTATATCTTTAGTGTATATCTCAGCCAATTTTTATCAATTTGCATGAAAACTTTAAGAGTTAATTAAAAATCACTTACAAATAACTTCTGTGCACAAAAATGTTTTATTTTTGTGAAACTGGAAACAGTAGATTTGGAAAACATTAAAAATGTATCAATTCTAGAAGTACAGTATATCTGTGACGATCAACATTTAATTTTACAGTCAAAGACTTTAAAGATAAATTTACTAGATGGAGCTGCAACAACGAGTTTCAGTACTCTTTGATTTATTTATTATTAATAGAATTATTGCACTTTTCATGTCCAAAATTCGATTTTTCAGCAGTTTAGTCGAACTGTAGCCTACAATATTCTCTCAATTCGTCTGAGATCCTTAGAATAAATTTGATATTTATGGCCTCAGTACGTTTTCCGATAATAAATTTACAAGATTCAACTTCAGTGCCTTCTGCTAGGAATTTTTGATTCATAAATTATTTATAGAGTTATTTCAAATATTTGACCAAAATTATATTTTTTCGAAGCTCAGTCAAGCTGCAGCCTTAAATATTTAGTCAATTCGTCTAAAATTTTTATAATTAATTTACGGGATAAAGTTTAGTTTCGTTTTTTCAGGAATTTTTGATTCATGAAATATTTCTAGAGTTATTTTACTTTTTGTCCCTAAAATTCGATTTTTGTGAAATTAAGTCGACCTGTAGCATATACAGAAAAAGTGAAAAAGTAATGTTTTTAGTTCTTAAGTTCACGTAAATCCTTTACTATTAAATCGATTTGTGAAACATCTTCAACATGACTTGAATATATAAATATTTAGGAAAATTCAAAATGCAAAAATTGTTTTTAAATATTATAAAAGATATCTGAATATCAAAACTTATTATTTTGGAAACTTTACAGAAATTTGGAGAATTTATTTGAAAATGTACAAAAATGAAAATTTGGCGAGATTTTCTCCTTTTGAAAAAAATAATCTCGACAAGTTTGTATTTTTTCTTCTTTTTAACAAAAAATAACAATAAATTTAGTTTGACATTTGAAAATATTGTAGAATATTTCGTAAATTCCCGACAAATAAAAAAACTATTCAAAGAGATCCCTGGAGACTCTTAAATATTCTGCATGATTCCAGAATATCACTATACCGACAAATACCAAAAATGTCTACAAAAAATCATATATTTATACATTATTAAAATATCCAGGAAAATTTTAAATCATTATAGAAAATATTATAGCATACAAAGAGAGTCCATAAAAGTCAGAACATTCTAGAAATTCCAGGATATTTCAAATTGACATTACATACGTAAGATTCCACAATGATTCTGGAATAATCCGGAAAAATTCTAGTATATACCGAATACTCTGAAAATGTGGGAAAATCTCTGACCCTTCTTTAATATTAATGAAAACTTTATACCACTTTTTTGATCAATTTAAATTTTAATTTATGATTCTAGATTCAGAATTATTTTCAAATTAGATGAAAAATTCACAAATTCTTTTCTTCCTTCTTTGAAACACTTGCTACCCTACTTTACCATTTATCAGAAACATGGGAATAGTTATGAAATTATTTCATATAGAATGGCAAGGCGTTTAAATCATCTTGGAATTAACTTCTTTTCAGTATCATTGAAGCTCGACTTTTTCACGTTATTACTCCTTTGGGCTACTTATTTAATTATTTATACGACCTTTTTGTGTGTCGTTTGATCCTTCTAATTGGTTCAATTAGGAGTTTGTGAATTTCCACTAACTAAATAATGTCTCTATAATTTGAGTTTAGCATATCTTAAACAAAAAATCAAGTGCTTTAGAGAAATCTACCAATTCAAACTTATTACTATTTTATCCATTAGAATTCTCTTTCAAATCAAACGGATAATATATATTCAGAAACTTTTATATAATTAAAAGCTTTCAAAATATTTATTTTTAAGTTGATTGCAATAAATGGAAATTTTAATGATTCACAAGGGTAACACAAGTATTTTTGTAACTTTTATAATAAAATTGATTTTTGTATTACCCCTATTGCTGGTACTAAGTAAATATTATTGTGGTGTATAAATAATCTAAAAAACCAAGAAGAATCCAGATTCCTATATTAACCCTAGAATACTAACTAAAATAAAAATTGCTTGTTACTAAATATACGTCTCTCAGACCTACATATCATTAAAACCTGCTGAAATTAAGTTTTACAAGTATGGTGAACTATATATTATTAGGCTAATAATAATTAGAGCTCATGACGAGAAATACACAGCATTATTTGACCCCTCCAGTGACCTAAAATTTAAATAGTTTTCTTCTAAATTGCTAAGGGAAATTTAACTCGTTATACGAAATGCTTTTTCCGCACGACTTTACCAAAAAGGGGTTCGATTCGACCGAAGACTTAAAAAAATCGAAAACATGTTCCTAAAAATCTCAAAAACTGCATGGTTCTTGTTTGAACCTTCTACTTTACGGTACAATTTCGCAAAATGTGTTTTTTTATAAATATTAATGATATAATTAACAGTAAACAATTAAACTCATTATATAATTAGTGTTCTTGCAAAATTTATGACTCAGCGATAAATAAATGAAATTGAACGGGTTAAAACGAAAATTAAAGGGGAAGAGTGTGCCTTTCAACAAAAAAATGTTGCAAGAAATTTTCACAAAATTAAAACCCTTAATTTTCAACAGGAACTCATGCATTATTTTTGGTGTAATTCAAGGAGGTTTCGATAGAAATATACACATTGTTCTATGCGAAACCATTTATTCAGTATGCAAATTATAAATTACGCTCCAGTTAATAAAATTGATAGTTGGTAACAAACCGCGCAGAGGATCAAGTGGATTTCATCGCACAGTATAAACTGGCACTTTGCATAAAAGTGCAGTGTTTTGCGGTCTTTTTCTTTTGGGCATTCGCCACACCGCTTTCTTTTATCTCATTTTGAAAGTTATTGTCGTGCGTTACAAGGCTTCTTAATCAATTCTCTTATGGGGCATTATTCCTCAACTGCCCCAACTCAAAAAGTCATGTTTTTCGATTGTCTCTAAATTCTGGGAATATGTTCGCCTACCCAACAGTAGTTAAACCACAAACTTATAGACCAGGATTACCAACCCACCTCAAGTGAGGGGGGGTTGAATTTTCAACCCCAATGCCTGCAGGGGTAGTTTCAAACGCCTGTAACTTCCTTTCTAATTACGCGATTTAAAATTTTATAAGGGT
>NC_046665.1:62572639-62591453 GCF_010883055.1 Belonocnema kinseyi
TCACTTGGGGAGGGTTGGTAATCCTGGTCTATAAGTTTGTGGATTAACTACTGTTGGGTAGGCGAACATATTCCCAAAATTTAGAGACAATCGAAAAACATGCCTTTTTGAGTTGGGGCAGTTGAGGAATAATGCCCCTTATCTTGATTGTATTATCAAAATATATGAGTAAACCGAAAGAGGGGATCGAATCGACCAAACTGAACTTTTACTGAACGCTATATTTGACTAAAGATTACTAGTGACTCGAAACTATGCGTGAGGCTTTTGTACTAGAGTACAATTTTTAAGGTGGGGGTACGGAACGGTCTCCTTGCTTGGTTCGAAAATGGCACCGATTTGAAATTTCACTCTGGGGCAAATCGACCCCTTTTTCGGTTAACGGGTTAAAAAAATGTTTCTGAATCTTCTAATACCTAATTAAAAAAAAAACAGATTCAAGGAATTTGCTTTAAAAACGGGATTTTCAAGACAAATTTCTAGACTGTTTCCTCCATATTTTGAACTAAAACTAATCTAGTTTCTGAATATAATTATTATCCGAGTAGGCGATCCTGCATAATAGTTTGAGACACACATGAACAAGTGTGTTCGAGTTCAAACACAAAGTTCCACATACTTTCTGTAATTAATGACCCTAACATTAACAAGCGTTTCGCGACATTTATTAATGACCTACTCTACACGTATGTCACGTATCTTTTTGAACTTTAACTTTTAAAAAGCATCAATTATTTTACATGGTCAGTTCATATGATAGAGTATAAAACGATTAAGTCAATCAAGTTAACGAAATATTAAATTTTCAACCAAAGCCGATAAGTTTTTAAACGAAACAAATTAAGTTTCTACTAAATCGTTGAAATTCCTAAGATAGATTAAACTTCAACGAACCCATATGGAATTCTTACCAAATGGTTAAATGTTGAAAACAAAAAGGTGAATTTTTTTAAAACTCAGTTGAATTTTCAGTCAAGCAAGATGAATTAAAAAAAAATCGGTGAAAAAAAATTAATTGTGATTCCAAAAGAAAGGACATCCTATTAAAATTATAATTTTCAAGAAGACAGTTTCATTTTCCACCAAAAGATGATGAGTTTTTATCAAAATAGTTGATTTTTCAACAGAATACTTTAAATTAGACAACAGATTACTTTAAAGCTACACAAAGGGACGAAATTTAAAAAGAATATGTGAATTTTAAAACCAATGCTTCAACTTTCAAACTGAAAAGATCTAATCGTAACCAAAAATTTAAATTTGAACTAAAAGTGATATATTTTTTAGCAACAAAGATGAATTTTCACAAAATAGTGCAACCTTAAACTCTTAAAACTAATATGTTATTTTCTTCACAAAAAAATGAATTATGAACAAAAGTATTAATATTTGATGATTCAAACAAATAAATATAAAGAAATTTTGAAAATCCTCAACAAAACAGATTAATATTTTTACCAAAAAGTTGAATTCTTAACCAAATAAGATAAAATGTCTACCAAAGAGATGAATTCCCATACTATACAGTTGCATTATCGAGCTAAAAAGACCAATTTTCTACAAAACCGTTGAATTTTCAGCAAGAAAATTTATTTGGATCCAAATCGTTAAATTTTCAACCTAAAAAGAATCAATTTTTAACGAAAAATATAATAATTATATTTTTAGTTAAGAAGATGGATTTGCAACCAAAAAAGATTATTTTTTATGCAAAGCACATGAAGTTTTAACCAAATAGGTGATTTTTTAAATAACACGATGACCAAAAAATGGAATATTCTGATTTTCATTACAATAAATTAAATTTCAACAACAAAAAAAGTTTAAAATGCATAATTAAATCTTTAATCAAGAAAACGAATATTTAACCAAGTACTTCAACTTTTTACCTAGGACTTGGATTCAAAAAAATTAGTTATCAATGAAGAATTTAAAAGTTCGATGTTCAACTTAATATCATAAGTTTTGATCCAATAATGGAATGAATTTTCAATTAAGCAGTTCTACGGTCAAACAAAAATAGTTGCATTTTCTTATTGGTTTCTATCAATATTCAGTTCGAATTAAAACTAAAAAACGAGAAAAAGGGAAAGTTTCGTAAAAATAGGGAAAAAGAGGAATTCTGTAAAAAAAGGAAAAAAACAGACATAAGGAAAATTGTTGTTAATATATAAAGTTCTTAATTTTATCAAACATATAGCAAGGCTACTGAAATTTTTTAAAATAAATAAACTTGAAACAGAAACATTTCATTAAAAGATTTAGTTTTTAGGACTGTTTTTATCTATCCGGCACCCCAAGAAATGTTTTCAGGGGCGAGGAAATTGAGATAATTGACATATTCACCTATAGAAAAACTCACCAAAAGAAGAAAATTTAAACTAAAATAACTGAAGTAGGTCACAAATTTGTAAATATTTTTTAGGTGAACCTTTTTACTTTCTAAAATTTTTTCCTATCTCGCATGGTTTGAACGAAAAATTAAATTATTTTTTCAATAGTACGCAGATGCCTTTTATCTTCAAATCACTTTTCGATGGTTAATATACAAAAAAAGAGGGAAAAAATTGTTCCTGACAAAATTTGCATAATTCACTTGAAAAATGATCACCACCTGTCGGACTATTTTTATGGTTGAAATTTTGGCTGGTTTATCGTGTTTTCGTTGCTGTTTCTACTTGCTCAAATTTATTTGCATTAATAAGGCTGCTGTATGAGTGCCGAAACGTTTGTGATTACTTTTTACCAATGTTTCTTTTATTGTGAATTGATAAGAATAAAAATAGGAAATACGAAAGAAATAAAAAAGAGAAGGAAGGAGATTTGGTTGGTTGCCTTCTCAGTTTTCGTTCCTATTTTTTAATTTTGTTCACAGAAATAATTATTTTCTGTTCAGGGAAATTTTTATCTTTTTTCATATTACAATTGGAACATTTAATAGGGGTTGTCCAAATTCGGTCGTTGGATTCTTGGTTTTATCTTCAGGAATTCTGCATATTTCCTTGATTATTGGACGTTGAATAGGATTTAAAATTTGAGTCTAATTTAATTTAAATTTCTTAAGTTTTAAGTATCATTTAAGACCTTTAGCATGGTTACATGTACCGCGAGACGAATCCACATTCACTTTTCCTGTGAAAATTTGTTTTTATCAAAGTGGGCATCGGACTGTCTTGCAAGTACTCACATTTGATTCGATGTTTGGCCAGGAGAGAGAAAAACTGCATAAAACTATCGCCCGGGTTCAGCCAACAATATTTTGAGCTACTTACAAACAAATATGGTTTAGCTTCTCAATTTAATGCTTATTTTACAGGTATACAATCTTGGATGGCTGTTACATGCAGGTTAAATTCGACTCTTGGAACGATGAACGTTACACGTGTGGCCACCACAAATGAATTTCAGATGACTGCAAGTAGGACGTATACATACGTTCGTTGTGAGATAAATCCGGGAGCGGAGCAATTACCTCAAGTATCGTAAATACTGTACAACCGCGTGTGTTTCCGCATTGGATCGATTCGCTATTCATGTAGATAGTACCAATACTAACCGGCGACGGAGACAGATACTTTGAAGTATTTTTAAATACGAATTGAATGCAACTCAACAGCATGAGAACTCGTTTCATGGCACAACTAAACCAGAGGGAGTGTTTCAAACAAGCGGATGACCAGCACACAAAGACTGAACTAATAATTATTATTGACGGATTTCATTAGATATAGTTCATCACAAATTTTGTGTTTATAATCTCATCAATTTTTCATTATTAATCATTAGAATAGCACTTAGAAAAATCTGTCATTTATTTAAAATATTTAAATCGAATAATATTATAATGATACAGTACCGGTCTAATTTATGACTTTGGAAAATTTTTATGCTTAAACTTCAACTCCAGGCAAAATGTAGGAGAAAATGGTAACAAAATTAAGAGTCACGAAAAATGAACATTAATATTTTCTTTTCGCTCGACCGAAATAGACGCTGCAGTCCCGTTCGACAGTGATATTCCCGTTTGCAGACGCATCAACCATTTTAATAGCAACTTGAGCACTACATTTTTGCCATTATTAACATAACTTTCATCAGAAGTTCAACTTAATCCATGAAAATTAACAGAAATTATAATTCAAACCGATCTGTTTCACTGTTTATCTCGATTTAATTTGCTGCAAAATTAAAAAACTTTTCAAACATTTTTTCGAAATTATTCTATTTGATTTTTTCCCACAGATATCCTGCGACAAGTGAAAACATGTTTTGAAACACTAGTTGTTTAGGTGTTCCTTTATTCCTGAACAGCACTGTATGCTTTTCCTAATTTTATAGCGGAAAAATTCTAAAGCTTTCAATTTGTATAGCTTTTATTTCGAGGGGCCACTACGTTTAATTTCGATGTAAACCAATGGTTTTAAAATAGCATGTTATAGCAAGTTACTGAATTTTAATTCAATAATTTCGTATTTAAGAAGTTACTTATAATTAAACCAATCAATAATTAATACATTTATGCATTCAAAAGGCAAAAAGTCAGTTCAGTGTGGACAAAAAACTTCATCTTTAAAATTCTCTGATTTTTATCTGACTTTTTCATTGCCCAACTTTTATTTTTCCCTATAGCGATGAATATTCGCTTACCATCAATGTAATCTTCGAGAATTTTCAACATATAATCTTTTACAAAGGAGACCAAACAATTTTAGAATAAAATTTGCAAGGTAAGAAATTATTTATTTGAAAAAAAATATATATACTTTTTCACCATAAAAGATTAATTTTTAATTCGTAAGGTCAAATTTTTATCAAACAGAGGACTTTTAAACCAAAAATATTATTCGGAACGAAAGAGCTAAATTTTTAACAAAATAATTTAATTTGCAACAAAATAGTAAAATTGTTTAAAAATTGTTTAATTTTCAATCGACAAAGATGAATCTTCAACGAAATCGTCTAATTTTTAAACAAAAATATTAAACGTGAAAAAACAGTTGCATTAATTTAAAAAAAATAAGACTTCAACTAAGTAGTAAAATTTTTAACCAAAGAGGTAAGCTTAGAACGAAACTGATGAATTCTCCAATTTGAAAGATACACTTTTAACATGTTAAAATTTCGCATTCAAGAAATGATAAAAATGCAACATGAAAACATGAGTTCTAAATCAAAAGTTAATTTTCTACTATAATAGTTAGATTTTTAATTTTTAAAAAAGGAATTTTGAAAAAAGCAGATCAATTTTCAACCCAATAATAAAATTTGTAATCAAAAATATAATAATCCAGAAAAAGAAACCGCAAAAAATGGAATAAGAAATATAAGTCAAATAAATTATTGAAAATAATATTAAATTATGGCAGCCGCAAAGTATCATTTTCAAAATTCCCTCATTTTTCCCTTAAGAATTTCTAATTTCCCTTACCATTCATATTTAAAGACAAGAATTTCAGTTTTGTAACTGCGCTGAAAAATATCTGAAGTAAAGGTTATCATTTTTGAAAATTAAACAATTACTAATATTGAAATTTGTCATTCAGAGGAAAAGATTATTAATTTTGAATAAAGTTGCAGATAAGCAAGTTTCTCACATACTTGGCGCTTAGCCATATAAAAAGTTATTTGATTTCTTATTTTCTTAAATATTAAAAAAATTGAAACACAGAAATAATTTTTTTTGAATAAATTGAAATCAATTGAAAGGTAAGTGAGCTTCTTGAGACCTAACTTGTGTATATCAGAATCCAGATTCCAGAATAAAATATTCATGCTTAGCATTATTGTTAATTATCCGTCACGAGACTTGACATGTGAGTTTTATTATTTAAGAAAGTAAATCAAAAATTGAAAACACTTTCGTTCTGAAATTTTCGGTTCTTAGTCAAATTGATAAATATATGTGTAATTAAAAAATGTTTAACAATTAGATAATTTTATGTCACTCAAGACATTTAAAATGAGTTTGGAAATGCTTTCAAGTTCGTAAATGTCTATCCAGAGAGTTAACAGAAGTCCAATGTTAAAGAACATTTAAAAAATATTCCAGAATATTACGTAAAAGATATCCATATTGCAGTATAACAAACCTCAGAATATTCTAGAACATTCCAAAATTATAAATAATTTACAATAATTGTTTAAAATAAAATCATATTCTCATTACTGTCGACATGTTTACTCAGCTAATTTTATCGTGAATGAAATTTTTATTCTTTGTCCCATTTCAAGAAGCACACCTGATTCCTTAAAGAGTAAGATATTCGCTTGATTACATTGAAACTATTAATTTGAAAACATTAATTATCTTTTAGACAATGTATTTATAACTCTTAAATTACTTGACCTTCTAGCTATAATATATTTCTTGAGGGCAGAAAGTAATTTGCTTAAAAGTCTGTCAGATTTGGTGTCATCATGTTAATTTCATCAAGAGGTTAGTAAGCCGTAATTGTAGATTTAAATTATTTAATTCAATTCTAAAATTATAATAAATTTACCAGATTATATATCTCAATCCGCAGTAATTAATTAAGAACCAACAGCACTTATAACTTCCCTAATTGAAGAATCAATCAAAACTGAACAGTAGTACGTAAGTAATTAAGACTCTATTGTAATTAAAGTCCATTAATTAAAGTTGAATACTTGTGCCGAATAATTGATGCAATTATTCCATAAATCGCAGTCACACATATCAGGCAACCATGAAACTTATACTCGGATGAGTTATTCTAATTTATACCAAGAAATGCTCTCGAAGGAAGCATTTTACTGAAAAAACTTAGATTTTGTATAATACGATGCACACAGATTCCACGATAAATATGGCAATAAATCCGATACTTTCAATAAAAGTGAGGGACCGGTGCGAAACTTTCCATTCCCTTGTTTTCATTCTTTCTCGCTCCCTGCAATTCTTTTCATCGATGCATAAAACCTAAGGGAAAGTTCGATAAACTTGGCTTACTAAACTTGCGGATGTAAAGTCCTCGAAGTAGAAAAGAGCGAACGAAAAGCTTATGGATTTTCCAGGGAAAAAATTTGGAATATTTTCTTGAAATGTGTCAGGCCGGAATGACGGGACTTAACATTTCATCTATCGAAGTTTATTATTATTCTCAAGGAAAGAAAAATTTGCACGGAATTTTAAAGACGTATAAAGGTCAATAAAAGAATTTCCAATTTGCCATCGACCATCAACAGAGAAATAATCATTTTTAGAAATAGTTTTTTTCGACCTTAATCACATTTAAATATTGCTATTATGAAATATTTCACTATCAATGTAAGCGCTATAAGCTGCTACATTGTTTTCAGGTTTAAATAATTCGAAATGTAAAAAATAATTAAATTAATTTAGCGTAGAAAAAAAGAAAATACTTTAGCCAAATATTGATGAAAATTAAAACTTTGTTTTATTTTAAAGAATTCACAAATGTCCATTGTTGTTAATTATTGATTCGAATCCTATCAAATTCAAGTGCTGAATCTTAAATATTTTATCTTGATAGTAATTTTTTATCGTTGAACAAGTCTTTTTATGGTCCTAAATTTCCTTTTTTTTAATTGATGTATTTTTTTAACAACTCGAAGTTAAAATTATTGATTTTGTAATATTCCAATCGTACATTGCATACAAACTTATCTCTTACATTATATTGAAAAAGAATTCATTTTTCTGCCATGAAATTAGTAGTACTTCAAATTTTTAGGCTTTTGTTGTTTTTAAAGCTTAATTTAAAAAATCTGTTACAATGAGGTTAAATACTTTGATTTTAAAATTATTCAACTATGAATCTTTACATTTCAAATTTTTCCAGCTTTAATCTGGATAACTTCAATACTTCTAATTTTGTTGCTTAAGTGACTTTTAAGAAATAGAATGAAAAGTCGATAAAGTTATAGTCATTAATTTTTTTCAATTTAGACTGCTTTCGAATTAATGTGGTTCATATTGAATACTTGTCCATTTTAGATTTTTTATTTTTGAAAAGCGTTTAGTTCAAAAAAGTTTATTCTTGCAGGACTTGGATATTTAATTCGTCAATTTTGAATCGTCAAAACTCAAATATCGTTAAAGTGGGACGATGATCGTGGAGGCTAAAGCGTAGGCTTTGAATCCACTCCGTCGGCTTGCGGGTTCGATTCCGCTTCGCACTCTGGAAGAGCCTCGGCGGCCCATGCGGTGAACACTAGCCTTGCAAGGAAGAGTTGTTTATCTCCGGAGAGCCCGGGGACCGGTACCTCTAGAGAGAAAAGGGTTCACTAAGTACTTAAAACTGTTGCTCTTGGTGGTACGGAACCCACCTTAAATTGTAGGTCCCTCTCCCACCACCAAGTAAGTGTGTGTGGGTGGTGGTGGGGGGGGGCGGTCTAAGGGAATAGGGAAGAATGGCTAAGAAAAATGTAAACCCTTACAGGACACATTACAGAAGCTTCTATTCCAACTAAAATATCGCTGCGACATACGATAGGTGTATTCATTATGAATTGATTAATTGTTCCTCGTTTTCTAAAACTTTTCTTATCTATGGACATCAAGTTTATTTAAAAAAAAAGAACATTTTGAAAAATGTAACAAAAATGACGGTTTCAATATTTCTCAATAATTTAATATTTCAATATAGGTCAATCGATGCGTCTCGAAGTCGCGAAAAAATACAGCTGATACAGTAGTTTCGTATTCCCATTATAAAAAAATTTCTCATATAAACAAAATAATTTTTTGAATAATTAAAAAACGTTATTGGTAGATTATAGTAAATATATATTTTTCTAATTTCAAAATGGTATTTTTATTTCATGGAAGGTCGTGATAGGTCCTTCAGTAGGTCAATCAATGCGTATCAGGCACGCAACAAATACAGCATGTACGGCACTGATGTGTTTCTCGCATTAACAAATTTTTCCTCATATAAAAAAATTTTTAAAAAATAAAAAGCGTTGTTGGTCAATCATGGAAGGAGATAAAATGTTTTGCTTATACAAAAAAAGGTGGATAATCTATTTTTTTTTCATTCATAATTCGGTATTGTTTATTGTTAAAGGTCATGAAAGGTTCATTCGACGCGCTCCTATGATTAGAAAAAATATATACCAGATACAGTACTGTAACATCCCTGATATCAGCAAAGCTTTTCTCATACATAAACAAGATAAATTTTTTGGTTTCGAATTTCTAAACGTAAAAAACAAATGTCAATTGTTCGATTTGACTTGAAATATTATAAGATTTGGGCATCCATCTGACTCTCACAATTTTTTTAATTTACTCACTATCACTAGTATTAATTTAAATTCTATTTTTTCTGGAAAAAGACTTTATCCTTTGCTCCGCTAGAAATCAAACCAGATAACTTCCGATTGCCGATCGGTTGATTTTTCCTTAAGCTGCTTGAGAGATCGAAAGAAGAATTCTTTTTCAGAAATACACCCATTATTTTGCCCGATGTTACGTGTTCAAATTTTTCAAGAAATCTGTATTATCATCAGAGAATAACAGAAATTATTAACGTTTTTCAGCCTACATGGAGCAATAAATAAAATTTGTAATTTGTAGCTCCATCTAGTCTGAAAAGTTGTAACGAATTTCTGTTATTCTTTGATGATAATGCAGATTCTTCGAAAACACTAGTATGACATTAAGATTACCCTAAACTATATCAAACCGTGGAATGATTTTCTACCCAAATTTGTAGATCGTTGTTTGTATTTTGTAGCATGCAGCCCTCAGCTAAGATACACCTGTTTAAAAGAATAGCAGTCATAAATTCTAACTTGCAAAAACGATTGAATTAAACTGAAAAGAATAAATAAAAAGCTCATAGGAGACTACGAAACTGTAGACTTTTTTTTGACATTTATGTATCTCATCGAAAAGGACGTCCACGGCTTAGAAACTTCAGAGTCAAGTAGGATATGGTGGTGCAATAATTGGCTACTAACGAGGTACTCGAAGTTGGTCTGCACGAGGTAAAGAAAGGTGAGAACTCAAGAATGAAAAAAGAGAGGAAAAGATGGGTTTCGAGGAGAAAAATGGAGGATGAGAAGAGAGAGGACAGGTTTTAGGGTGCAAGGAAGAACCCTTTTCTGTCTCGTTTTCTGGTGAGGTCTCCAATTCACTGGTATATATACTAGAAAACTCTTGTAGCCCTTATTTCCTTCGAAACTATGCTCAAAGTTCCAGGCCTCTTCTCGAATTACTCTGCCATATTAAAGACTTTTCACGTGCCTAAAGGTCCAGACCTCTGCTTTCGTTTCCGATTTCGAGTCAAGAAGTAGATAATTATAATAATAACCGGACAAAGAAGAAAACCATAATGTTATCGAGAAAAACTGCCTCTTTTTTTACATGTTGCCTTACTAAGTAAACATTCGATAATTTAAACATAAATTACGTCATCAATTTAACGGCAGGAGGGGTCTGGTCAGAAAAGACGATTCGGAACAGTTTGAGGGGCCCCCTTTTTTCGAAGAATTCTCCTTTCCCCCCCTTTTTGAAGAATTATCCTTTCCCGCCTTTTCTAAAGAAAACTGCCCTTTTTTACATTTTACTCTTTTTCCGATTAAATTTTAATAAAACCTGATAAGAAAACCAAACTATTTTTTTTAAGAGTCTGCTACTATATTTTTGTTTCGAAATTAATATCGTCTGGTTCAAAATTGTACTATTTGGCTAAAAACTAATTATTATTTTGGTTTAAAATTAAATTTTTTGTTGCAGATTTAACTTTTTTGTTGAACATTCGTTCTTTTATATTGAAAATTCATATTTACGATAAAAAAATCATCCGTTTTGTATCGCACCTTTTTAAATTGGAAATTCAACCATTCGGTTGGAAACGTAACTGTTAGTGGTTCAATTTCAATCTTTTTGTTTTCTTAAAAATTGCTATTTTGTATTGAAAATTCATGCTTTATATTAGGAAAATCTTCTTCATTAGTTGGAAATTCATCATTCTTTGTTAGAAATTGATGTTTTTATTGAAGATTTAATTGTCTCCTAAAAAAATCGTCTTTTTTACCTGGCTCTTCAAATATTTGGTTATTAGTAAAATTGTTTGATTAAAAATTGATTTTTCCTTTTGAAAATTCGTTTACCTGAGTTTCATTATGTGGACCAAGGTTCATATTAGAAAAAAATGAAGTTTTGAACATACCCGTTTTGCCCTCAGAATGAAAGTTTTGCCCTGTGGATAACATTTTTAATTCCTGTAGTTCGGGGGGCGATAATAGCAAAAGTTTATAAATTGGTGGGATAACTATTATCATATAGGCAAACAAACTTTTCAAATTTGAAGGTAATCGGGAGACATGACTTTTAAAATTAGGACATTTCAGAAATAATGCCCCTTTTACTTCATAGTACCATTTGCTTTCAACTATATGTTATGGCATTTTTTTGCTCCCTTCTCAAATTATCTCGCGATAATTCCTCAATATCTCCAACTACTAATACCGATAAAACAAAGGGTCGGATACAGAACCGCTTTCCAGTTCAACGCAATTTTCGATCGAGGAATTTACAATAGAACAGAAATTGAAATTGTTTTACGGCTTTAATACAGTTGAGGCGGGAACTAGCCTTTGATATAGTTGAAACACCGAGATTAATTTCATTTATAGAGAAATAATTCAATCAACAAATAATTATGTTATATCGAATAAGTTTTTAATAGCGAGGTTAGTTTAATATATTTTTGAGTAGCTTCAACTCTCGTAAAAAGCCAGAGTTACTCCTCGTTTTGAAAGCTATGTTCATGAAATTTTCAGTAAATGATGCACTTCGGAAAATTGTTTTAAAAATTTTTACTTTTTCAGGTCTTTTAATAGGATTTGCTTTTTAGAAAAATGTACTATTTCCCTAATTTTTAAGAGGAATTCAATTCTACGTGTTTATCGTCATGATTTTCTTTAAGAATTTTTGAATTTTAAGAGAAAGCATGGAACCGTCAAAATACTAATTAAAAAGAAGAGTTATCGCAAAACCTTATTTTCGTCATTTCCTCAATTTTCACTGATTACTTCTTGAAACATTTTTTATTTTTCTTGAAAACAAATATTTTAAGACCATAATTAAAATCTTATAACATTTCCTGTACAAAATCTTTTATAAAAGAAATAAGACAAATCATAATTTTAATTTATTATTTTATTGTTCTCGGGGCTGCCACAAACTAATGAACTTTTTAAAATGTTAAAAATAAAATTTTTTATTAAAATAAATCATATGAATTGAAAAACGTCCAAAAAATTTCTTTTATTTCAGTCAGATTGAATTGAAAATACAAGAAAATAAAAGAAATGAAAAGAATTCAATGAGATTAAAAAAAATTTCATCTTCAATTCGTATGCACTGAATTGAGTAAGCTTAAACTGAATTTATAAAAATTTAACGGAATACAAAAGAATGTTATGAAATGCCTAAATGTTTAATGTGAGTATAAAACGCTTTCAAATCAATCTGCCAATGACTTTATAAAATCTTTTAAATATTGTAAAATAAAATAAATTTAAAAAAATTCAAGAGAATTCCAAAGAATACAAAGGAATCCTATAAAATATACTAAAATATTTCATATCCTTTTAAATTCTTTCAAGTTAATGAAATCAATTGAAAATTTCATGGAATATTCTAAAATTTCCTAAAGTACTCCAAGTCCTTTGAGTGTTTTCTTAAGTAGCTTAACACTTTGGAAAGCTATTAAAAATGCCTTGGCATTTTTTTTAACCTTAGACAATTGCAAATCCTTTGAAATCTTCAAAAAGCTTGGAAACTTTAAAAAATTTTTGAAAATCTCTTGGCGTTTAAAAAAATATTCTAAAATATTAGGGGAATTAGGAATTAGGGGTGAGGAAGTACGAAAAGCTAGGTTTGTGGAATTAGGATAAATGGGGGGAAGGTAGGATGATGAGGGGAAATGGGGATAAGAAGTAGGTGAAAACAATGGAAATAGGGGAGGGGTAGGAGGAAAATTAGGTTAAAGTAGAGTGAAGCAAGTGAAGCTAGGGGAAACGAGGACAGCATAAGTAGGTGAAGTATGAGAAATGTGGGGAAGGGTAGTTGGGATACTTAGGGTAGATAAGAGTAGAGTGAGTGAGGCTAAAGGAAATGAGGTGAGGGAATAAAAGCGTTGTGGAGGAATCCGATTATGGAAAATGAGGGAGCGGAAGCAAGTAAAAATTTATAAAGAAAAGAAACATAATAAAATAAGAGAAAATGATGGGAAATTGAAGGAAGATAAGTAATTGCAATACAGAGAAATGGAGAGGAGATGTCTGTCAAGTAAAAGAAATGAGAAGGGAGTAGAAAAAAAGTACAGGTAAATTAGGGGACGTTAAGAAGAAGAATGGGGAAGAAAAAATAGAAGAAATCCAGGAAAGATAAGAGGTCAGGGAGAATGATGAGAGGAAAAGTAGAGAAAATTGTGGGAAATAGGTGAAGTATGTAGATGATAAGTAGGGGAAATTATGAAAAATTAAAAGAAAGTAATAGAAGTGAGGGGCGATTATGAAGCTAGAGTAGAGGATGTGAAGAGAAGTAGGGGAAAATATTAGAATGAATAGTGAGTAGGTGTGGGGAAGTGAGGGCTGGGAAAGAAAAGTAGAGGAAGAAGTATGTTAGATAGGGAAATAAGGAGAGGGAGGAGTAGTGAAGGAAGAAGTTTGGACGCTAGGTGAAGGATGAAGTGAGGATAGGGGGTATAGGGGAATGTAAGGTTGGTAGGGGAGGGAATGTATTGGAAAAGGAGGTTTAGTCGACTTAAGTGAAGCATTGATAGGCTACGATATCCTTCTTTGTAGGCGCTCAGCCCCTACTTTAAATAATTCTTTTTTCACTGTACTGCTACCACCCTTAAAGAATCAGCACAGTAAAAAAAACGATCAATTTGGTTGCAGAGCATTTTGCTTCCGTGATCATTTTTCATGCTAAAAAAAATGGCAGCCGATTCTTGGAGTCGGTGTCATAACGACATAACCTAAGAATGGTATCTAGCCTTCCGTAAGTGACAACTACACTTAACAGGTGATATTTTCTACTGTAAGATTTCGTTAATTTTTAACCTTTCAAGTACACTGCACGATCAGAAGCCATCAAAAGCTTGCATGTGAGTTAAATTACTCTGAGAACGTCAGCCATCTTGATTTGACTTTATACATGATCCCGAATCAGATCATTATGATCTCAAAAGTCGATCATTCCCTCCGGCGGATCAAAACGCTCTCGAATTCGTTGTCATTTTTGTTGCATATCCAAATGATATTGATTTCGTTATCATTCTCAATACTTTGTTTTACTGTGAGCGAAAAAGATAGAAAGCTCCTTTAAATTCGGCTATATGGAAAAAGAACGTAGTATTAAAAAAGAGCCGTGTTCAAAGATATACTGATGGGTTCTACGAAGAATAGGCTATCTTTTTGTTACCGTTAAGAATTAGGCTAACTTCATTTTGTATGAAATTTAGTAAATATGTAGAAGTGTTAAAATAAATAAAAATCTTTTAAAATGTCTTGTTTCGAAAGTTATAGGAGCCTAAATTACATTATAAACTATAATATAAAATGCTGAAGTTTTGAATTCGTTGGAAATATTTCGAAAAACAATACGTTATTTATTCCCCCTGAAAACTTAGTTAAGTGAAGTTAGCCTAATTCTTAACAGGAACGAAAGATAGCTTATTCTTCGTAGAACCCATCGATACATCTTTATCCAACAAAGTTGAAGCCAAACATAACAAACGTCAAGTGTCGCTTGGTCCCTTGATACAACAAAAGAGAGGGTTTGGTCTCGAGTTTGTGCCCGCGGGTTTTCAGAGAGTCGAGAACTCAACATGGGGATGAGTCAGAGGAAAAATGGCGTATCGCCGAGGGATTGGCAAGACGGAGACGTGAGTATCCCTCGACCGCTCATTAACAGCCCTTATTTCATTAGGTACTTTCTTCCTCCCTCGACACACACTTTATTTCTCTTTTTTTTACTCTCCTTCCCAAGTCTCTTTATTTATCCCTTATCTAACCCCGTCTCTTTTCTCGTTTCTCGCAGACTCTTTTTCACCTCTCTTCCACTTTCGACTGTAAATCGTTAGTGGTATATATTTTTTAGAATAGAGCGAGAAAGAAAATGAAAGAGGGTAGAGGTAAGAGGGTGAGGGGGAATAAGAGCCACAAGATGTCTGATTTATTTTCTGCCGGCAGCTAACTAATTTCGCCCGTTTGTCACGATAATTATTCGCGGCTCAGAGCTTCCTAAATAAAATCAACTGCCGACAAAAGAAGATTTGGCGTGTAAAGCCATCACAGAGAGGACAAAACGAAGTAATGATCTCGCGAGCACAGTAGCTTGCTGCTTTTATGTCTGATAATTTCGTTCCTTTCACATGAATGTATTCAAGTTTAGTATGAATTAGCTAAAATGCGAAAGTTGCATAGTCGTATGCAGGTATTAGAATGTAAAATTTCGATAAAAACTTATTTCGTAAATATAATTTTTAATGTATTTTGTTTAATAATGCAATATTATTGACTTTTTCGATTCATTAATTGAAACATCGCCCAGTGGACTGGATCGAGAATTTACTGTCCGTTATACATTGAAACTGACAATTCTTAACCAATTTTGATGTTTTTTTTCAGTGCTCAACATTAAATTCTTCAGAATAATACTAAGCTTGATTTTTTTATATTATTCTGCGAAATTTTTTATTTAAACAAATATAACGCCGAAAGTAGATATTTTACCAATATTATTTTTTTTCTCTGGAGAGTAAAGCGAAATGAAATCGTTTTGTACCAGAATAAAAATACATATACTTTAGAAACATTAAAATTTAAGTAAATATTCAACCAAATTATTATAAAAAATTAAATAAGCAATAACTTGAATCTGGTACTCAACAGTAAGATAAATTTTTGAGTAGAAATGCCTAAACCTCTTATAGTTTTTCTGTCTTCATTTTCTTTTAAAACCAATTTAAAATTATGATTGGTAAATATAGAAAAATGAAAATTTTAAACAATTCTCAATGCCAATGATCTACCTGGAAAATGTGTCAACAACTTGTTTTTCGCTTAAATTATTACATTGTACATCGATAGTGTTATTTTACTTAACAAATTAGTCAATAATCATAAGTAAGTATTTTTATTCAATAAAAATGAAAAATTGAGCCAATTATAGACAAAATATTTTTTATAATTGTTTTCATTACCGGAAAAATGAATATTATAAAACAAAGTTGAACGAAATTTACGAAAGAATATTAAATTTTAATATTATTGACTATAATTAATTAAAATTTATGAACAGTTACTTTATTCTGTTTCCGCGCCCACACCATGTTAATATTTATTTTGAATTACGAATAATACTGTGTGTATTATTATTAATGAGTACCACTATCTTAGTATTCATTTCATAATTTGTTAATAACAATAACATTTAAAAGTTTGTGATACAATTTCTTGTTTTAAAATTAGTATTAAATTGTCTGCAACGTGATTTAATAGAAAAAATATTTTTTTCTTTAAACAAACCTAAATTTTATATTTGTATATAAGATTGTTATTAACAATAACAATTCAGAGTTTGCTACACAATGTCTTGATTGAACATAACTATTGAGTTATCGGCGACATGATTTAGTAGACAAAATGCATTTAGTTTGTTGAAAAATTCTAAATTAAATATTAGTTTATAATACTGTTATTAACAATACAAATTAAAATTTGATGACACTTTTCTGGCGGAACATTACCATTGAGGTGCGTACAACAAGAATAATTAGAAAATATAATTTTATCGGTTAAAAAATGCTATATTTAATATTTTGTTTACAATATTTAATACTTACATTTTTCTCAGTTTATATATCATAATTTTAAATCGATTAAAACAATTTTTATGTTAGAATACCGCGAAATGAAAAAACTCAAAAATTACAATTTGTTTGTTAGAATGTTTATAGCAAGATTCATTCATGGTTTATGGTTATTTATTTTTGAAATTGCTTCAGTAGGAGATTTAAGCATTCTTACTTTACAAAAGTTTTTTCTGTGGTTGAGCAGCGCATTAAACTAATTGTTTATATAATTTGTTAGTAACAATTGGGTTCAATCCTTAGCAAAATATTTATGCTCCGGAAGTATATGTATTTTTATTCTGATACATAACGATATCTTTTCGCTTTTTCCTTGGGGGACAAGACTAATAATGGTAAAATTTCTAATGCCGAAATCGAATTTGTTTAAATAATCAAGTCCACAAAATAACATTAAAAAGTCAGGCTTAGTGTTGGTCTCAGTTTGAAAATTAAAATAAATTAAAATTTTTTTTTGAAAATGATGTTATCCGTCTATTTGTGTTAAAGATTCACCTATTTTGTTAAATTATTGACATTTTGTTTAAAATAATATATTTTGGTGTTGAAAATTCGTCTAAAATCTTTCTTGGTTGAAGATTTAACTTTTCTTTTAATAATTTTTTTTGACTCAAAATCTGACTTTTCTAATTTTTAATAAAAATTGATTTTTTTTAAACAATAAACTAAAATCACTCTTCGTTGAAGATTCAATTAATTATGATTAATTAATCATTAATTATGATTTTTATAAAGTCTAAGAGCGTTTTGGCATTTTAAAAAAGCCTGAACATATTAAGAAACACTTGACCTTGTCGCATTCTAGAATTTTGATGAGGTGAAATGTTCGCCAAATCAAACACGTCTTTAATGCAGAACGAGAGGAACGCTGGACCTTGACAAGATAGTTTGATTATACCACCCTTGAAGGTGTTACATAGCCCCAAGAGGATTGCCACCCTCGATATTCGATGGCGCTTTGCCCATTGATAAGCCTATTTCGAGAGTTGAGAAATGATCGTTTCCACGAGTTTCTCCCTTTTTCTGTCTCATTCCGTCCCTCTCATTCACACTCATTCTCAGATTTCGGATTTCCACAAGTGCCTAGCAGATAAAGATTCGGTATCCTTTCTCCCAGTCTCGTTATCGAAATATCGACCATTCACTGTCCCTTATCTCTTTCCTTATTCTCGCCCTTTCCTATTCTCTTTTCTCGTTCTCCTTTAATGTGCGAAAGGAGGTTCCCCCTTTTCACTCTTGGAGACGAAATGCCCGGAGGTACCGGTGGTTCGTGAAGATGAGGCTTGAAGAGAAAAAAGACCCATTTCCGGTAGCAAAGAGGAGGTGGAATCTGGCTGAAACGAATTTTATACGTGGAATATATATATTATCTAGAATATCTCTTATCTCCTCGTTTAATGAAGCTCGCTCGGCCCTTTTATTGTGTAAGTAGAACAAAGCGAGTCGCCATTTTAATTGAGCGAGTCGTCTGACGCGAAATTGGTCGCGAGGGGATCGACGACATTATGTCCTCGACTGTTGTAATTGGAGGAGAAAAGAAGAGAAGTTACATCTTCCTCCCTAACGATTGGTTAGGTCACGAAGGACCCTCAGTGACGGGGTTCACATTTCAGAGACTGCTATAAGTTTTCTTCTAGTGGAAAATACACAGGGGATTTCAGCTTTTCTTGAAGAAAGGAAAAATACCACTACATTGTTGAAAAGCGATAATTTTGTTATCGATTCGGAAATCTGTCTATTTAAATCCCCGAAAAACTTTCCAAACCTTTCCTGCTCATTCCTAATCTTTCGCAGGTATAATTTTGCATAGTACGGACCCATTTAAGTTTCTCATTTTGTAAATTATTATACAATTAATGAAACTCTTCGCCAGGGGTAATTGCTAGAGAGATTGATCAGCGATCTGGGTTGAAGTGTTGCAGAACGAATTAAGG
>NC_046665.1:62591553-62593384 GCF_010883055.1 Belonocnema kinseyi
GCGAAGGCGCATACTTTGAATAAAATATTTGTTATCATTCTCTTGAAATAAATGTGTTTTTTTCTTGAAAAAATACCGGTTTCATATGTATACACCTGGTAGAATACCCAGGTTTCATTCAAATATTCTCAACAGTATTTTTAATCTAATGACTTTTTTGATTTTTGACATTTTTAGACGAAAAAAACCTAACATAAGAAAAAAATTGTCTAAAATTGTAAATCATCTTTCACACTCAATTTTTTTTTGTTAAGAATAACTGACTTCCGGAGACAATCCCTGTCTACTTACCTGAAAAATCTGAAATTGTCAGGAAATTTTAATATACTTGAAAAACCTGGAAATGTCAGGAAACTTTTTTTATGTCAAGGGATTTTTTCAGCAGCATGATTGAATTTTGTTAAAATTTCAATATAAAATTAAGTAACAATATTTTATCACTGATGAAAGTAGCTTTGTATTACTGGATTTAACTATTTTGTTCAAAATTCTTTTATTGTCGGGTAGAAATTAATTTTTTAATTGAACATTTAATTATTCGATTTTTTCAATTTTATCTTATTTTTAGTTGAAAAATAGGTTAAAATTGCTTCTTGTTCATTAAATAATTAACTATTTCAGTTTAAGATTGATCATTTTTGTTGAAATTCATCACTTTCGTTGAATATTTACCTTATTTGTTGAAAATTCGTTTTTTTTATTGATAATTTATTTTTTCACTGAATATTTAACGCTTTCGTTTTTTGTTGCAAATTTATCTTGTTTTTTTCGTCAAAAATGCAACTACATGTTTAGATAAAAAATGATCTTCTTTAGTTGAAAATTCATGTTTTTTGTTGAAAATTCGTCTTTTTTGGTAGAAAATAAATCTTCGTGGTTAAAAATTTATTTCTTTGGTTGAAAATTAAGTTTTTTTCAAATGAAAATTTAACTATTTCGTTAAAAATTCAGGTTTTTTGTTGCAAATTAAAAAAAAAATAAAATCATTCTTTTTGTTTGAAAATCTAACTATTCCATTTAAAAATTCATTATGTTAGTTAAATGTTCATTACTTTGGCTAAAAATTCAACTATTTTGATCAACTTCCTGTGTTTTCATATAAGTTTGATTTTTTGAACTGAAAACTACCCTGTTACATTTTTTTAAACATATATTTTTTAGTTGAAAGTTCAAGTATTCAGTTGAAAGTTTATTTATTTAGTTAGATATTCAACTATTGAGTTAAAAATTCTTCTTTTTTGTTTAGAATAAAATACTTCTACTATAAATTTTAGAGATTCGAACCGTACTAAATTAAATTTAATATAGTATTCATATTCATTTTAGCTGTAGTAAAACATACATTTCTCTATTTTCGTTAAAAAAACGTCTTGGTTCCTGCGTTTTTCTAGGGTTTCCACTTGCCTGGAAAATATCTTTTTTTGAAAAGATAAATATGTCAAACATGCACCGCATTTTAAATAGAGAAAGACAAAATAAAAATTTGATGTAAGTATTAGTTGAATTCATGAAATTTAAAAAAATTAAAGAATTGATTAATTATGTTTTAAGTGTAATTTATTCAATTATTTGAGGGTGATAATACATTTAGGAATATCTTATAATTTATCAAAGCTTTTTTATTTAATATATATTCATTAGTATCATATGAATTTGAATCATCAAACAATTAATTATCTGTTAGTAAATTTACTTCTACAAGGTTTAAAAAACATTACTTATAATAATATTATGCTAATGATAACCGTAAACCACATCCCTTCCGGGAGAAGCGTGAGTCGCTCGGTTACAGCCGCTTGAAACGTTATATATTATATTATATTACATTACA
>NC_046665.1:62593484-62607851 GCF_010883055.1 Belonocnema kinseyi
TACGCCAATTAGCACAAATGGTAAGTTCCGACAGTGCCTACAAGTGTGCCTACTGGCCGCTAAATGGCAATACCGGTTTCATATGTATACACCTGGTAAGGTTGTTCACCGGAAATCGTGATTTTAAACAAAAAGCATTTGACTTATAAAAATAATTTATAATTTGAAAAAATTTAGTTTACTTTAGTGTTTTTTGTCCAGAATTTGTATTTTGAACAAAATTTGCACGGTTGGATTGTCTACATATTGTACAAAAATGTGATATTAAAATAATGAAGCTAAAATATAGAATTTCATCAATTGAAAAAAATATTGACCTTGATTCACTCGTATCATAAGACATTTATTTTCTTACAACCTTTTAAAAATGCTTCACATATAAGAGACTCTATAGCAGAATACCTTTTTCATTTTTTGATACAAAAAATGAAATATGTCGTAAAATATGCAAAACCTTTTCGAAAACAGGAGATGTAGAAATGACTATGAGTTCAGAAAATCTTCATAAATAATTCATACTCGAGATATTTTCAAAGACTTTAAAATGAAGTAAAACTCGATTAAAAACTCGAAATCGTCACTTCTAATTAAGATTATTCAGTGTTTCAATCATTTTTTTTATTCTGTTTAATAAAGGAAACAGAAAAACGCTGGTAATAAATTTATTGCAGCTCGAATTTCATTGGTCTCCCAAAGAGCATTGGAGAGAATTTTCAAGTCTCAAATGTATTCCTCTGAGCGTAGGTGCACATCTAGGCATCTAGGGGAAAATATGATTTGGAGACTGAATTTTGGCTCATGCCGGGGGTTGTGGACTGCTGAACTGCGCTGTCAGCCACCTGAAGACCTGTCAAAGCAACTATTTGCTTTGCGATATTATACTAAATAATTGTTAATAAGGAAACTGATTGGAATAATATTTGCCTAATTTTCAACTTTCTTTCATTTAACAGTGGGCACTAGTCACTTAGAATAAAATTATAACTTCCTAATGATACTTTCAAAAGTTAGGTTAGTCATAGCCGTCGATATTTAAACTAAAGCCAGGATGTGTTGAAAAATTCATGACCGTCTATATACAATTAGGTATTTTCACTTCAATCACCAGCTATCTTCACGTTGTTGAATACAGAAAATCTAGAGGAAATTTCTTCGAACGAACAGGCATCAATTAAGATGCAGACGGTCACGACTTAGTTGTTACATCCCGGCTTTGATGGTTTGAATGTCATGTAGGTTTCGACTAACCTAAGATTTGGATATTATCTGACGTTAAATCCAATTTTTATTCCAAGACACTAATAGTCACTGGTAAATGGGAGAAAATTAAAATTTAGGTAATTATTATTATTATAACTTACCTGCTTATCAACATTAATTTCACCTATATAACGCCCGACGAAATCATCTTGACAGGTGACTGACAGTTTGTAGACACTTCACGTTGCTATGAATGAGAAAAACAGTGTCTAAATGATGCTTTTCCCCTACATTCTCCAAATGAACCTGTGTGGCTCAAATTTGTTGCAACTCACTTGAACACCGATTTCGGAGCACATTGTGGGATCGAAGATTTTCTGTGTGATTCTGGAGAAATATCTCAAATTGAAGCACGTGCTATCAAATTTAATTGCGGCCATAAATTGGGATAAAGTACAACTTGGTGCAACGTGGTGTCGCAAGGGATTCGAGTCTTACGACATTTTATTTTTTCAAATTTAAAATTAAAAAATGGAAAGCACATAAAATCCCTCTATCCGTGTCTGAATATAATAAGAGTTTTCTCACATGTTTGAACACCTATGAAAGAAATCTTCGCTAAAAAAGCTGCGGCTATCAAATTTAATTGCAGTCATAAATTGTGATAAAAATGATCAAATGTTGCAGGAGTGATTAAAGTTGAACGCTTTAAAGTAATAAAAAGTACATATACAAAAACTAGAAAAAATAATCCCCGAGATGAAAGCGGAATAATGAGGCAGGGCGCAAACACAAAGTACGCGAACATAGTTATGTCTCTGATCTTCTCTCCTGTCGTTTAGTGGTGCAAAAATTAGGCAAATTAGAGACTCTTTTTGGTGGTTTGGTGCTTAGAATGCTCACACGCATGACATTTTGTGTACGAAATGACCAAAGAATTATGAGTTTCGCATGAAAAATGTACAAGCACCGCTGGTACCTGCCATCAGCTTCCTTCCTCCTTTTTTAGTCATGTTTTTGCCACCCTGGTCGGTTACTGCTCTGGCGTATTATGGGGACACAGCGGTGACTGGATTTCAGGATTTCCTGGCCTTTTCGTCCCGAGAGACGAGCAATGCCCATAAAAATTTCAGGCTACTTAGGAAACTCGCAAAATGTTTCTGTATGTAAATGTATACACCGAGAGGAGTTTATTTTCGCGATACCTGAGGACACTCGTTCGACAGGTGTACCATCCAAAAGTTCTAGTCTCTACTCTCGGCATGGATTCAAAGTCTTTTTCAAACGTGACCAGCGTTTTGTCAACGAGTCTGAACTCTAAAACATTTACGTAAAGATTTTTTGCTCCGAGGATTTAAATAACATAGAAAGGTGCAATTCAAATAGTTCTCGTTGAGGTTTCCAGTGAGTGAGTGAGCTTGAGCATGCACAGCTTGCCCAATTGGAAATGAATTCAGTCTTTACGTTTTAATAATTGAAGGCAATATTTTTTGAAAACATAAACACTTGTCAAGAAACCATTTATCGCAATCTTAGAGATTTAAATCTTGAATTATTCATATTTTTATTATGTCTCGTGTATTTTAATTTTGATTATGTTTAAGTTTTATTTTCTTTAGAACTTTTAAGATTATTTTTAATTCTTTCAAATAAGAAGAAAATAATAGGTTATGAGAACTTGTGAAAAAAATAAACCAGTATATGATGATTAAGCAATTAAAGGGGAAAAATTCATATTATTGGATAACTATATAGATTGTTAGCCTTTAATGACACTATTTCAATTATTATGTTATCTCTGGTCTTTTTGAGATACAGCATTTCTGTAATTATTGAGGAATTATCTCAAATGGATTTAAATATCATGTTTTATTCGCTTACTGCTCTTTTACAGAAATGTTTCTATTCATACTTAATTCCAGTCTAGTTTTAAAAAATTTCGCACAGGAATGAAGCACTTTAAGAAAAAAAGAAAAAACTCTATTATCGCTTAAATTTTCCAAAATGACTCAAATTTGGGACAAAATACATTTCGACTTAAGCCGAAGCTTGAAAGGCTTGGGGTTAAAAACAATAGAATCATGTTTCATCCGCTTAGGATGAGAAACGAGTGTTGAACATAGTCTGCGTGGGTTTATTGTTATCGCTCGTTTACTACGAGTCGAGAACAATGTTAGAATTCGAGGGGACATCGGCGTTGCAGGCCATAAACTGACTCGATGGAAAGCACATTCGAGCAGTTACTACGACCGGGTAACGACTACGCGACAACTACAAGCTTAACGATCATCGGTATTGTATTTGAGCACTTGGCTTTGACTTCGATAAAGAGAAAGTACGAAATCACGATGATGCCATTCGCTTTTTTACTCCTCTTGTTTTTACACCCTATACTTATCAGACCACGTCATCATAAAGAGAAACAATCAAAGATAACAACAAAAGAATGATTTACATTGAGAGGGTAGCCAGTTTTATAGTCGGAAAAAATTCCCGGTCATTTCCCGGGGTTTTTTCGGCCATTGAAATTAAAAATTAAAATTGTTGAAGCTAAAGATTTTTTCATTTTTCATGATCTCGCAGGTAGTCTGAGAGACTTTTTTACACACTCCAAGTATTTTTCATACCAAAATAGACACACATATAGACTATTTTTGCAGCACCAAAGATATTTTGTCTGTTCTAAGTCGAGATGCACTATATAATTAAGATTTTTAAAGTCACTTTTAGTGTTTTTTTATAGACAATAATCGTTGTAATTTATATATTATAAATAAAATTCTGGTAAACAACTAGATCCATCATCGACGAGATCTTAATTTTTTTAACTGAGATAAACACGGAGAGAAATGTATCGGTAAACAAGCGATATTTATCCTTGATGTATCTACAAATATGTATTGTTAGAAGCCAACAAGTGATATTTGCGAAATGCTTAAAGCATATATTATCAGCATCAAAATCAATTATCAATTATTTAATATTTGTATCCATTATCAAAAGTATTATAATTAATTAGTTACATCAATAAATCGTTGAGACAAGGATTTGATGTAGCTGAAATAATATTAGATTTTTGAATATGACGTTAATGAAATCTCGAATTAAATAGAATTAGTTTTCGAAAGGTCATGACGAACAAACCTAATAAAAGAGAATAACAAAAGAATAACATAAACCTACACGGTGGCGAATTTTATAGTAGGGAAAAATTAGCGGTAATATCTAGGGTTTTTCTCAGTTCACAAAAATCCTCCCCGATCAATGAAATATACAAGCTCAAACCATTCAAGCTAAACAACATTTCGTTCAAAGTAATTTAAACTGAACTATATTAGACATCTTTTCCTTTTTCAGGTTTACAAATTAAAGTTTAAGAAAATTTTCGTTTAGAAATTTTAGATTAAACCGTTTAATAATAAACAAGTTATATACAAAAAACCTACTTGTATCAGTAGCTTTAGTTATGCGAGTTTCGAAAAATTAAATAAATTATTTGAAGTAAAATTAACGCATAGGTTCCATATTGAATGTGCTATAAAATACCGCAAATTCCTGAAATTTCTAGTAGAAATATATTGAATTCTCGACAAAATAGATGTATTTTTAACGAAATAGTTAGATTTTCAACCAAATGGTTGAATTTTCAAACAAATAGAAAAAAAATTAACTACTAATAGTTGCACTTTCAACCAATTTGTTGAATTTTCAAGACAAAAGACAAATTTTTTATAAGATAGTTCAATGATCAACCTGAAAAGGTAAATTTTAAACAAAAAATATTATTTTCTTGAAATATATAGAAATTAAGCAAGCACTTTTCTACCAAAGAGTTGCATCTAAAATAAATTAGTGGAACCTTCAATACTAAGAATCGAATTTTCAAGGAAATAGCTGCATTTTTAAACAAGTAGTCGAATTTTTGAGTATGGAAAAAGAATTTTTTGTAAAACATTTTAATTTTAAACAAAAAAGTCCATTTTCATTCAGGAAAGGTGAATTTTTGACCAAAAGAAATAATTTTTAACAAAATAATTGAATTTTTTACCAAGCAGTTCAATTTTTAAACAAATGGTCGACTTTTCAAAAAATAAATCAAATTTAACCATAAAGGTTAAATTTTCAACCAAACAGTTGCATTGGCAAACAAAAAAGTCAAATTTTCTACAAAAAAGACAATTTTAAACGAATGAAGATGAATTTTTAATGAAATTACCTCAAAAAGTCGCATTTTCAAAGAAGTGTGTAGTTGAGTTTTAAAAACAAAATTTATTTATAGAGGACTGTTTAATAAAAAAAAACTGAAAAAATGAATTTAAAAACAAAAGAATTTTCCATCAAATACTTGAATTCAAAAAATCATGTTTGATCAAACAGTTGCGTTAACCAACAAATAGTTTTAAAAATAAAAAAAGCGAATTGAAACAAAAGTTTTAAATTTTAAACTAAATAGTAGAATTTTCAAGCCAAAAAAGATAAATATTCAAAAGAGAAAATAAAAATGTAATCAAACATAGTAACCTTTTCTACCAAATAGCTCAATTCTCGTCCCAAGTAGACGATTTTTTAAAGAGAAAGCTTAATTCTTATTAGAAATTTCATTTTCAACCAGAGAAACTGGAATTTCCGACACAGGAGGAGAACGTTCCTGCAATGAAAAAGTCATTTTTTATCTAAACAGATGAATTTTCTTCCAAATGGTTGAATTTTTAAACGAAAAGAATTAACAGGGTGAAAAAAGTAATTCTTCAAAAAAGGGACAACTTTCGGAATAGGGTAAAGAGTGTTCAGTCAATAGATGAAACTTAATATTTCAGCTTCTTTTACTCAGTGAATATTTTCACAGTTATCTTTTACTATTAAGGACAATTTGTTATGTGTTGCTGTTGACATCGAAACTAACCTTTATTTCACAAAAATTAAGGGCTTTATTGAAAATCAAACTAAATTTCCAATCCACGTAGAAATTCCCGTTAATTTCCTGCTTTTTTTGTTTAAACAAAATTTCCGGTTATTTCCCGGTTTCCCGACTCAGTGACCACCGTGATTGAAGATAAGCTATCTTCCGGATGAATTTTACGATTATTGGTTTTATTTATTTCAAATTATATTTTACAAATCATTACTTCCCGAAACATCCATTTCAGATTCCAGATGAAGCTGACTTTATCGATATTATTCATAGATCTATGAATATATTATGACGCCATGAATCATCAACTGCATGTGAATAAATTACATGAGTATTCGAGGAATCATTGCAGCCACAAATATAGAGCAAAGTTTTCGAGAGAGCGGTAAATTGGGATTTAAAATAGATAGGATATTCTATTGTAAAATTGTAATTGAAACTGGAAAACAGATTATTGTAGTCTGATTTTTTGAAATTTAATAGCTATGAATTTTGAGCTGCAGATTTTGTTGGTTTAAATTTTCAGGGTGTTTGAAATATTCTAGTATGGAAAATGGACCAGTATATTTTTTCTAGATATTTCTATTTTTAAAAGTGTAATTTATTAGGCTATTCTTTAAATCGTGGCATGCGTTTAATATTTACTCGAATATCTTAATTAAATTATAATTTTCCAACAAAATAATAATAAAAGGAAATATCAGAGTAATGAAAAATTGTGAGATGCAACACAGTCTTTCCCTTTTTGAAGTACTTTCATGAAAGAGTCCAACCATTCCACTTGAAGTCCCCTTAACAGTAAGGATTTCTAAAGGATAAAAACATGGAATATAAAATTCCTACAAAAGTGAAACTTAAATTAAACATCCCGATGCAATTTAAGTCTCTTAATCGAATTTACCTTGCATCTTTTATATTCTTTTAAATAAAATTATTGTAGATACCACCTTGAACAGAATATTGAACACTTTAAATTCTAAATATTTCAACTAAAAATACTACAATCTCAATAAGATAGGTTAATTTTTAACAAAACAAAAATTAATTTCCAATAAGAAAGATTAATTTTATGCTCTAATACACAAATTTATGGATAAATGCATTAATTCTCAACCAGATTGTTGAAGTTCTTACTAAAAAAGATACATTTTAAGCAAAAAAATAGAATAATCAAAATTCCAGTAACAATCATCACTTAAAAAAAACAAGAATTTTCAAGTTAAACGAATTTTCAATCAAAAAATTATAATAAAGTAGTTTCATTTGCAAGCTACAACAAATGAAATCTCGACGAAAAATGTAATAGTTCAAATTTTAACTACAAAATACGAATTAAAAAAAAATGTTGATCTAAAATGGAAAATGATGAATAATTTGTAACCAAGTAGCTTTATTTTTATCAAAAACAGATTAAATTGCTATCAAAAGAGATCATTTTTTAGTCAATTATATAAATTCTAAACCAAGAAGATCAATCTTCTACCAAAGAAAGACAAAATATCAACAAAATATAAGTATTTTTAACAAAATACATGAATTTTTAAACCAAAAAATTGAAGTTCCTACTACGAGAAAATTAAGTTACAATAAAAATGGAGTAGTCTAATCTTCAGTTGAAAAGATTAATTTTTAATTTCAAGAAAAACGAGTTTTTAACAAGACAGTTTAATTTTTGACCCCACAGATAAATTTCCTACTAAGATGATAAATCTTAAACAAACAAAATTAATATTTAACAAATTAGTTTATCTTTGACAAAAACAAATTATTAATTAGCAACCAAACAGTGGCATTTTCCAACAAAACAGGTGATATTTTTCCAGAAAAGAGATGAATTTGCAACAAGAATCTCAATTTTCGACCTAGAAAGCAATATTTTTAACTGAAAAAGATTAATTTTCTATCATAAGAAGTAAGTTTTGAAGATAAAGAGTCAAAAATTTTCGTTAACGTTTGACTGTCAATTTCTAAAAGATGAATAAAAAAAACTAATTTTAAACGAAGAAAATTAAGTTTGGAACCAAATGGCTGAATTTCCAAAAAAAAAGATGAACTTTCTTACAAAAAGAGATGAAATTTCAACGAAAAAGTTAACTTTTAACCAAAAATAGTTAAATTTTTTGTTATTGTTTTCTATTTTTCAGGTTGCTTTCAAGCAACAAAAAAGGGGAAGTTTCTTGGAAATAGGGAAGTAAGATTCATTCTTATAAAAAAGGAGAAAAAGGAGAAAAGAGAGAAAGATTGTGAACTCTAATCTGACAAAGCATTTCCGTACTATAGGTTACTGTTTCGAGATATTTCGGTAACATTCGACTCCAGAAATTTAAAAAAAAACTGTCTTTAAAAAATATTTGTTTTTGGGTATGTTTGTGTGTGCGTGCATGTAACTGTTTTAAGTTGACCATATCAGCAAAAGTAACAGAGGAATGGTCAGGAGATTTAGACGAATTTCAGCTCCAATTAGTTTCCAGGTCTGACGGGATTTTCAGCTAGATCGAACAATTAAAAGTCTTTTGTTGCGTTTAGAGATTTTAAAAAAAATGTGCAATTTTTGTGTATTAACAACTTTTTTATATTCGAAATACAAGGATACTATATCCAATATAGTTTATCGCATCTTCGAGACGCGTCGAATGACCTACTCCCTAAATTCAAATCAGTGAGATTTCAGAGATCTTCAGCTAAATTCTTTACTGATTTTAATTAGTGACTTATTTCTAGCTACCTCAATCAGTGAGACTTCATAGTGAATAAGTGGAAATTATTCCTAATTTGATTCAGTAACGCATTTCTCATTGATTCAAGTTTAGCGTATTCAGGAATCTTGCATATCCTCTTAAGATATATAAATATCTGTTTACAATGTTTTAAATATGTTTATTAGCTTTTTGATACCTGTTCTCATTACCATGTCGGATCGATTGATCTATTTGACAAAGCTTTTCAAGGCCCTTATAAAAGGAATACCTATTTATAATTTTTTTAAATGTATTGTTTATCTTGTTCATATGAGGAAAATTTTTTTATATTCGGAATGCGCGCGTCGATTGGGCTATTGACGAACTCTTGATAACATTCCATGATCAATCAATATCAACTTATAAAACTATAATGAAGGTTCAATTGTTTATATGAGATTTCTTTAATTTGGAATATAACACTACCATAAGTGAAAAATCTGTTAGCTACAACGAAACAAAATGATTGGTCTTTTAAGGTCCCTCTGATTTTCTAAAAATATATTATATTTTATTTGTTTATTTTATAATTGTCACATTTTTCTTTTGTTAGAATAAATCCCCTCCCTCTATACACAGACAAACTTATTTGATACTTGTTTCAAAGCAAAGGGCTCATAAAATGAGCACAAATAAGTACACCTACGTAGTAAGTACACCCATAGTACTTCGCAACGATTTTGTCTTTTTTATAGATGAAATCTAAAATGAGATTGATTAAAGGGACTAAAGTGGCTTCTTACTTACAACAGTGACTAAAGGACTGTTTTGGCTCTCTAAATAAAAAGCCTCAAAGTGATGATCAGCGAACAATAATGCAAAACGCAATATACAAGGAAATAATCATATTACACGCGAAGAGAAATTGTGTATTGCAAGGAACGCTGCGTTCAGATGGGTTTCCTGCTATTTAGTTGCACATTAAGCTCGAAACTAGCTTCATCCGAATGCAGGCCCTGCTGCTACGAATTCCGACGTTATTAGATAACGGCACGATTATAACCATCGGGATGATAATCGCTACAACCGCTTTAGGCGACAGTTATTATCGACCAACATAGGTGCCCTGAAAGCCTCGAGAATCTAGGAGCGAATGTTTAAGGACTTTAAGGGATAGTATAATTAACTGCGAGGCAAATAATACCTCCAATAATTGGGTCAACTGAATCGTAAAGAATGGATCATTCAAAAGCAAAGATGCAAACACTTGTTAGTCCATTTTTTATTATTTTCATCATTTGGATAATCTAGATATAAGATTAATAATGGAGGGATAAAAATATTAGGCTGCCTGATGGAATCCTTTGTTTTTGGTTTTCTAGAACCTTCAATCTCAAATTTCTTCATTTGGTGATAAAATGATCGTCTATTGATGTTAGGTATAAAAAAAGGAGAGGTCGCTATAAAGCGTTTTATGTCGAATATTCGAAGGACTTTTTAATTCTAGGGTAAGTATGATGAAAAAAACAATTTCCAACTGTAAAAATTGTTCTCAGTAAGGTAAGCACTATTTCCTGACAGTCTTGTAATTTTTTTAAATTGTTAAAGATGAATTTGACCCTTTAATCTTAACTTTATTATAAAATCGTTACTTGAAGGGCGCTAATAGATATGCTACATTTTTTCTCAACCAAACAAAATTTTGAGACACATACCATCCTAATACATTATTTTCGGCCTTGCACAATAGGAAATAATTTAAATTGTAGTAATTAAAGTTTTTAAAAATTGAAAAATCGAATATCCAGCATAAAACACTACATGGTAACATCTAAATATTTTTTTCTAAAAAAAGTAGGGAATCATTTTCTCACAAAAAAGGATAAATTTCAGAATTAGGATTTAGAAAATCAAAATAAAGGATACTATAATTCACCCTAAGAAACATGTACAAACGGTGAAAATATAAAAAAATTATTTGAATTAAGCAAGTTTGAAATAAGTAAAAAATAAAATTGAGAGAGTATGAGAAAATTGGATGAAATACTTAAAAATTTAATTATATTTTAAGGAATACAAGATAAATTGAAAGGAATGCAGGATAAACTCTAAATGAATCAAAACAAGAAAATTGATTCTTTTTTTAATTTTCGTAAACCTGCTCGTTAAGAATCAACCATTTTCAACCTAAAAGTGTTTGAACTTAGTTTTTTTTGCTAGGAAGCATCTAATTGATGATTAATAAGTAGTAAAAATGAACATAAAATCTCAAAGGAACAAAAAATATTTTTTAAATATTAAAAAAATGTTTTCAAACTTTTTAAAACTATTTTTTAGTTGATTTTTTTAGTATCGCTTCCAAGAGAAGATTCAATGGAAATTATTCGGAATACTTTTTTAATATAGTAACTCTCCATCCTTCAGGATTGTTTGCTGGAATGAATACATATTTACTGTTCAAATAAGAGTGAATTTTATTTGTGTCAAAATAAATTTCAATAGATTCTCTTCTTTAAACATTTGAAACGTTAAAATATATCCGACTGTGATAAACAGCGGAGAAAAGTTATACAAAACCTTCATAAAAAAAACAGTTTTCAATTTAATTAACTAGTTTTCTTGAGATTCTTTGTTAGTCAGTTTTTTATGTAAAATGACACAGCCTAAAAAATAATTTGAAGTAGGTAAAACAACATAAAAAAGTGAAGTAAAAAAACGCTTTCATAATCTTAACGAAAGAAAAACTAGTAAAAAGATGTCTTGATACCTTATTTTCGATTGGAGTATAAATCACTCTAAAATGATAAGAAAAAAGTATTCTGTGAAGAAAAGTTAATTGCAAGAACTTTCCAGATGAAAATGATTGAGGCTCATCCTTTTAATTTTAAAAGTACCCTGAAATCTTTCGAATCATGTGAAATCACTTCAAATTACGAAAATATATGAATGATATCCTAAGATATTACAAATCCTTTGCAATCCCTTGGAATTGTTTAAAGCTCATTGAAATTCCTTAAAATTTTCAAAAAATATCTTAAAGTCTTGAAAATTCTTTAAAATCACATCAAGTTATTTCTACCAACTGCAAGTTATTAGGTATCCTTAAAAATTTCCCAAAAAATGTAAAATATTTTGAAGGCTACGGCTGTTTCGACAGCAGCTGATATAAATTAGGATGCGCCTATTTCGCCCACTGATCATAACCTTGTTTGATGCGCATTTGTTTTGTAACAGCAAAACAAACAAAAAATTTAATTTTCTCTGCCAAATAAAAACATGACTCCTTTTATTTATATATCTTATTATTCTTACGATTCGATTTAATTAAAAGATACATTCAGCGATTCAAAATACCGGGCTGGTCATTGCGTACGTGCAAACTATTACATGCGACGTTTTACAGCGTCACTGTAATTTCACAAAGCGCATGTAAAATTCCATTCTTCCAAAACTGCTTTTTACCATCTGTGTGCGATTTTACACTATCGTGCTATTTATACCTAATTTTGGTAAATTTCCCACAGTAATCGCTGATATTTTTATGTCCTATGATCTTTGTGGTAAAATTACATGAAACTTTTTACAGTGTATTCCAAATGCTTTTAAATGTTTTAAAATTCCATAAAATATTCTAAATACTTTTAAATCCTTTCAAATTCCGTAAAACTTGTTTAGTTTCTTGAACGTTCCTCGAAAATTAAAAAAATACCTCAAAATATTTTAAATCCTATAAAATATAATGAAAACCCTCAATTTGTATACGGCTCTTAAAAATCCGTGGAAAAAATTTTTTTACTCTCTTAAAATGATTCAAACTCTCGGAAATCTCTTTAAAACATTTTTATATTCTGAAAAACCCCTTCAAATCTTTTAAAATTCCCCTGGAAACTTTTTTGCGATCTTGGAAATTCCTTGACATATTTGCAAATATACTAAAATATTTTTAATGCCTTAGAACTTCTTAAATATCTTAATAATTTTCTTCAACAAAAATCCTAAAAATTCTTTGGAATCCCATTGTACTATTTAATTTTAATAGGAATAGTTTGGAATCTTTTAAAATCTCTTCAAGCGATTACAATCTCTTTGAAATTCCTTGTAAAATTAAAAAATACAATAAAATCTTTGTAAACATTTTGAATACCTACAAATTATTATGAACATTTATTTTATATAACTTCGAATTATTTAGAATATTTGTATTTTAAATACCTACAAATTATTCAACTTTATTTCAAATTCCTTGGGATCTTTTAAAACACCTTAAATTTAAATTTCATTTAATGACATTTTTATTTTTTAATAATAAATTCAAAGTATTTCAAATCTTCTAAATTATTTGACATCCCTTTAAAAATGTTTAAAACTCTTTAAAATTCTTTGAAGTTTTATTGAAAGTGGCTTAAGAAAAAAATTTTACCTGTACACATTTTTTTCTTTAAAATCTTTGAATTTCCTCTCAATTTTCCTGCGCAAAAAGATTCCCTGATTTTTTCCTGATTTTCCGGTTTCCCCAAAGGACAGAAAACCCCATCTTTAAATGTGATATAAGGAGTAAGCAAACAAAACATAATACATCCGTTTTTTGTAAAAATTAGTTATGCCTGGTTTTAGCATTTTCAGGGCTCCTTTAATATGGCTATTAGGCTTAGTTTAGAAAAAAATGCTATCTTATTCAAACTTTTTTGTCAAATTTTCAGAACCTTCCAATATATATTAAAATCCATATATTTTGTACTGAAATGTTTAATATCTTGTAAAAACTGCATGAAACCAAGCTAAAAACTTTAGTAACTCGATAATATACCAGTCAATCTAATCCAATCAGTCCAATCTAATTTTTTATTCCATCTATGGCGTTTTCGAGATACAGCATTTGTCTAATTCTTGAGTTATCATCTTAGATCGATGTATTATGTTTTGTTCGCTTACACATCATGTATAATGTAAGTGACATATTGAAATGTTAATTTAAGAATGCCGTTGCAATCTAAAATTATAATGGAATGCAAATGCAGAAGGACTTTAAGGGATACGAAGCAAATAATAACTCGAACAATTAGGTCACCTTGGAGCATAAAGAATAGAGAACTGAAGAGCAAACTCGACATGGATTTGCTGTCGACCTAGTTTCATTTACTTTTATACTTTTGAATGTTCTAAAAGCATGTTTTCACGGTCAAGGCTCTTTTTCTCTTTCTCTCCTCTTGTTACTATTTTACTTTTTAAGAGAACCCTTTTTCCTGATTGCGGCTGGAATCGCTCGAAACAGTAGAGAAAAAGACGTGAGTACATTTAGAGTGAAGGAATACAAGATACAAAACCGGGACGTGATGATAGCTTGAGAGCAGACAGCACATTTGCGAGGGATGCTTTTTATGGTGCACAGAATGAATACGCAGAGAGATGAAAAGAGAAAAGTAGGGAAGTGAGAGATATAAAAAAGAAAAAGTGGAATGAGCATAGATAGTGAGGAAGAGAGAGGAAATGGTGGGGGAAAGGGGTTAGGTTTAGAGAAAGATGGAGCATATATGGCGGTCACAGATTGCCCAGCGTAAAATGTAGATATATGCCCAA